>NC_081553.1:193802666-194032348 GCF_963082655.1 Stomoxys calcitrans
CTCCTACTGTATTCTGACCGATTACATGTTTTATTAAGTACTTATGTTTTAAAATCTTCCAATGGATTTATTATATCTGTCAATTTAACTTCCTACATAAATCTCAGAATAAATCATAGATAACCTTTTGCATCCTGAGTCTTCTATTTCATTTCTTTATTATATATGTATGTAACTTTTATTTTTAGCTTACAATGCACATTTCCACATATGTAGTTAAAAGAAAATAGGAAACAAAGACAATACGTTTAAAAAACTGGTTTTGTGTTTTGCTAACCTGTTTTAGAAAGAAACACACATTTTAGAATATGTGAAAGCCACCGAAATTGTACAACTGACCATTTGTGCCTTACTGTTGGCTGGTTATATTGCTTATTTTCTTTGTTTATTATTTGAAATCTTCTCAATTTCGTTTTCTTCTTCAATAGAGTGTTTATATGGTTGTTAGTTCACCTGTCTATTGTGTAACATTTTCGTAGCGGAATGTATAAAATGCGTGGGGAAACGAATGCCAACTTCTCTAATGGATTTTTAATGAACAAATATTGGTATTAGAATTGTTAAATATGTTAAAGTGGCCTTCTGAAATCGGACTCAGATAGTCAATTTTTGTTCATTGTGATAATACTGTAGCGACAGACCAATACCTCAGGAGGGAATCGAACTCAAAATACCGCAAAGTGACTCCGAGCTGGAAATCATATGCTTTTACATTGTGTTATATTTTAAGAAGATTCACTTGCTAAGAGAATTTCGGACTCTTTCTATTACTTTCTGTTTGTTTAAATGAAAAGTTAACTTTAAATGCAAATATATCCATAAATTTCAAAGATAAGAAAATTGTCATTCGAACGACAGTAAGATTGACCTACATCTTTGTCATTCTTCTTTTGCATTTCTATTGTCTTAAAGTTGAGGTGATTTCCTTAAAAGGCTTCTCCTGTAAAGTTTGACTTTTTGTTACTATATTATTTTTGGCTATATAAAAAAACCCCTCTTACTTGTACTTAGAGAATCTTTCTCTCTTTTAAAAACTTTCGCTTTCTAATTTGAAGTTTATTATAACTATTTAAAATCAACTAACTGCAAATATTTCCCACAAATTCAAAGTTAAGAAAATTTTCACTTGAACGATTTAAAAATTGACATACCTCTTGCTATACTATTTAAATTTCTATGGTGTGTCTACCCCATGACTCACTCACCTCACCTGTAACGGTTATCAGAGATCCATACCGAACATCAGTTAAGCTATTACAGAGATTTATCGTACGTTCCTCGTACGTATAAAGTTTCAACTTCATTTGGCAAAAACGGTTTCAAGTGTGTATCCATCCATATAGCGCACACAATAATAGTAATTTTAAACAGCAACAAAAACAAGTTTTCACCATTAGTTTCGAGCGGGTTTTTTCGCTTTTGTTTTGTTTCCAAATGTTGTCTCATTTTTTTCTCCTCCGAGTGAGGTTAAAAGCATACCTTGATGGTAAGTTACATGCCACATAGTAGTAGTCTATGTACCAAACATTTTATAGGTATTCATACATACACTATATAGCTACAACAACACCAGTTTGGTGTATGCTCTCATTGATATTGTTGTGTTGAGCACTGAGTATATACGTACATACATACTATGTGTAAGTGTTCAATGTTGAGATATTTATTTTGCTTTGCCATTAAGTAAGGCATTAGAATCTAATAGACGGCGATTATGTAACACAACAACAAGAAAAAGTTTATTGTATGTGTATGCGAAATTCCACTGTAGTATGAAGTGTCTATATATATTTTGGGATCATTGCAGGAGGAGTGTTTCATGAAGAACAAGTGCCTAGAGTAATTGTCAATAAGGATTAACGTTTCCTTTTAATAAAAAATGGGGAAGAATTTAAGATTAAACGCATGGAAAAGATGTTTATCAAGTGTAACATGGCAACGTTGCATTTTGAGGGGAGTAAATCCGAAACTGTAATATTTAAGTAGGTTGGAAAATTTAAAAGAATTAAAGATTGACAGTAGGTTTGTATGTAAGTTAAAAGCCTTCGTTGAGAAAATATTCTAAGTACAAAGATTCATAGAAAATTTTACTGAGGATTTTGGAGAAATTTTTCTACAGTCATAAATTAAAATCCTTGTATTGAAACTTCCCATGAAAAATTTATGGAAGATCCCATTAGAATGTGATATTTTAAACGAATCTCGGTAAAATTACACAAGGTAAAGTCATTAGCCCAACAACAAAAGTCAAAGATACAACTCTGTAAGAATGATGGCGAAAATATTTCCTAGATTTTCAACTTCTGTCTACAGCAGTGTTGGACACATGTGGTAGTGAACGAATCTCGGTAAAATTATACGAGGTGAAATCATTAGCCTAACAACAACAAAAGTCAAAGATACAACTCTGTAAGAATGGTGGTGAAAATACTCCCTAGGGTTTCAACTTCTGTCTGTGTTCCTCATGTCTTTGCACAAGTAGGTTAGGTAAAAGTGGCAGTCCTTTACAGACTCACAATTTTAAGTCCATTGTGATACCACAGTAGAGACAGACCAAGGTTTCTGACGGGAATCGAACCCACGACCCCATCACTGGTAATATCAAGCACGCTACAAACACGGCTACCGGGGCGCCCAAGAAAAAAAAATATGAATAAAAAGCAAGCCTATAGCACATTGGTTTAGAAAACAGAGGGTCAGTGGATCAAATCTCGGCGAAGGCAAATTAAGATTTCCAAATTGTAAAAATAAAATAATATTCCCATTCTAAAGATAGATTTTAGGAGGTTGTAAAGAGAACGTAGAATAGCGTTCCAAGCGCCTGGATCTAATGCGCTCATTCTAAAATCTAATACGCTCATTCGAGGTGTCTCCCACCACTTGATGTTTCCATCGGGCTTTTGGTCTTCCCGGTTTGCGTGTACCACCGTGTTTACCTCCAAAAGACTTCTTTGCTGGAGCTTCTTCATCCATTCTTACAACATTACCCAGTCAACGCAGCCGTTGTATTCTGATGCGTGTCAGTATGCTATCGTCGTCATACAGCTCGTGTTTGGTTCCTAGAAGCTTTAATTTTTGCTAGTTTGACAGATGTTTGGTATGTAGAATAAAATTATGCCCTACAACGTAACATATTTTGTATACATTTCTAGCAGAATCTTCGGTAGTTCTGATCGTCAATCACTTAACCTTTTTTTCTTAATTGGATACGACAGTTCATTTGAGCAATTAGCCGAACTTAGAAAATCTTTCTAAGCGCCTCGATCTTCTGCGCTACATCTCCAATCTCTGACACCAAGATTAGAGATGTCTTCCACGACTTGATCGTAGCTTTGGTCGTCCTGGTTTGCGTGTACCACAGTGCTCGCCTTGAAAAGTCTTCTTCGCTGGAGCTTCTTCACTCATTTTGAGAACATGACCTAGCCAACGCAACTGTTGATACGTTTAATTATCCTACCGTCGTCATAAAGCTACAGTTCGTGTCTCATTTAATCCCGATACTCTCCATCAATACAAACTGATCCATAAATTTTACGAAGAATCTTTCTCCCAAACACTCCAATCACTGCCTCGTCTGCTATTACAAGAACACAACACGGGTAGTATCAGTGCTTTGTATAGTGTAATTTTCGTCTGTTCAGATGTGACCTTGTTTCTAGCCTGGATGTTTAATCCAATTATGCATCGGTTTGTCAGTATTATTCTTCGCTTTATTTCAGAACTGGTATCATTCGTTTCGGTTATCTCCATTTACCACCAGATCCTAAACTAAATTTCCCATCAACATTAATAAACCGGGGATACTTCTCTCATATCAAAGAGTCCAGTCCGATTAACGGTCTAAGCTCCACGATAAAAGGCCTGCTTTTTTATACCGACTCCGAACGGACTGCCGCATAGCTACACCACTAATTAGAGAAGGTTTAACGTGCAGGATACCCCACAAATGCAGCTGGCATTAGGGATACCACCGCTGCATTTTTTTTTATGTTCACGACGGGATTTGAACTCAGCCGTTCAGCGTAGTATGCGAAAATGCAGACTGCGCCACGGTGGCCTCGTAGCCACTTAAACTGATTCTCTTATATTCTTTCAAAGGCTACAGTTACTACTCACGGTGACCGACCCATGATATCGATGTCGTCGGCATAGGCGAGGAGTAGCATGTGTCCTCTTGTGAGTAGTGTGCAACACCTGTTCACATCTGCATCTCATATAATTTTTTCCAGCAGAATATTAAAGAGATCACACGATAAGCTGTCTGCATGTCTTAAACTTCGTTTGGTATTGAATATTTCGAAGAGATTATTTCCTATTTTTACTGAGGAACGAGTATCGGCAAGTGATATCCCGCAGAGTCTTATTAATTTCGCAAGGATACCAAACTCGGACATGGCGTGAAATACCTTTAGGTCTATCGAAAGTGGATATGTAGTCAACGAAGAGATAGTAAGAGTTAACCTGTCTTTCTGGGTCTTTTCCAGGATTTGGGGCAGTGTAAATATCTGGTCTATGGTGGATTTACCACGTCTAAAGCCGTAGTGATAAGACCCAATAACCTAATTGACTTCAGGTTTTAATCTTTCACACAATACGCTCGAAAGTATCTTGTATGCGAAGGAGAGGAGACATATTCCTCTGCAGTGGGCACATTCCGTCTTGTCTACGGTACATAGCATGCTAAGGCTCCAATCATCGTGTATGCGTTTTTCTAGCCAGATCGCACAGATAAGCTGACGCCTCTAGTCTTAATAGTTCAGCGGGAAACCCATCGGCTCCTGCTGCCTTGCTGTTCTTCAGTCGAATCACTGCTACTTGGACCTCATTTTGTCTAGACGGTAAACTTTCTATACCATCACCAGGAATTGGTTCTGCGGTATCCTATTCGCAGCCTTCGTCGGACACTAACAGCTGTTTCCAGATTTCCCTCTTTGTATATGCCTGCACCAAAACCGCCCTTTATTCTGACTCCTGTGCATTCAATTCGCTCATAGTCAAGCTTTTCCATGTCCTTTTTCTTTCTGCGGAATAGACATTTCTCCCCTCTCCTTTTCTCCCGATACCTCTCCTTCATCTGTCGCTTTGCTACTGATTGCAGATTATCTTTTTATGCCGCATTCTTGGCTTCAGTAGCTTTTCGACACTCTTAGTCGTACCATGAATTTCTTAGAGAATGCTTCTGGTGCCCAAGTACGAATTTCGCGACATTTTTCGTGGAGTGGGCAATGGTTTGCCACTGCGCCGTTAAATTATTGAGACAAGGAGTGATTTCATCATGCTGTTGGTTCAATCGCGTGGCATATCGTATTCGATTTATTTGCTGAAATTCCAGAAAAGCTCACAACGTTCCAAAATTAAATGAAGTATCCCCTGGCATTGTCTAGTGACAAATCTTGATGACATACATATATATTAAACCTGAGTCTCATTCTCTTCAAAAATCGCATCGTCTTCCGCTCTTCCCTCCCGTGTAAGCAAATCCCGAAAATCTTTTCTTATTTGTGAATAAGACCGTTAATTTATAGGAATATTGAAAAATTTTCCGGCACCATTAGAAATGTCCATCATTTCTTATTTCATATCGTTTCTCCACCCTAAACTCATGCAAGAAAATTCCTCTGTACACCTTTTGAGTACTTTATCCTAGGCTCAAAAATTGGTTCTCTACATGCATAGCACCAATTTATATAAGTATTTACATATTTCCTTTTTCGTTGGATTACATAAAGACGCCCCAAGACTTACATATGACATAGAGGTATATTTTTTTCGTTCTTGAACAATTGGTCCTTTGCATGGCCAAACTTTTTCATACAAATAATTTCTTAAAATAGGAACACATTACTTTTTGCCATAAATCCCTTGGAATATTTTGCACATGACAGTAGTAAATTTATTTTCTTCATTTCTTCCTATTTCTTAGGAAATACTTGAACATATGGGACATTTCAGGGGGGAAGTTGACTTGGAAATGCGAAAATATTCCGTGGAAGTGTTGCTGAGTTGTATGAGCATAATGGTAGCGACATGTCGCTGCGTCAATGTACATTTGCAAATGTAATGAAATACACACGAAATGAGCAGGGTACATTAATAGAAGAAGACAATTTGACATTAAATTTTCTGTCATTTTAAATAGGCATATAAAATCAATGTCGGGGTAGGGTTATCAGTATTTGTTCGTCCCTTCCACCGCGGGTCGGGGAGCCTTTTTAGTTTGTTTGCGGCAAATGCTGTTAACTTTTATTGATAGTTGTGTTTTACTTACCCATTAAGCTGATTTTCTCGCTTATTTTGTATGGGGAAAAATGCTATCCCCAATTAGCTAAGCGGCTCATCGTCGCTTACTATCGCCGTTTATTAAAAGATATGGTGTCATCATTCAATTTGAATGACAAAACTTAAAGAGGAAGAACGCAACATCTTTATTCATTGATAAAACGTTTTGACGTGGCAAAATTGATTGAGATTTTAATAAAATGACATGTATGAACTATGAGAAATATTTAATTGAAATTAAATTGGCTCAAGTTGTTGATATTAGATTATTTAGGATGTTTATCAGTGCTGCCAACGTTGAAGTACAAAGCATTTAGCATGAAGAGCGTTTTATTTATCCATAGGCTAGCGAATCCGCTAGACTGGTAAATAAAACAAGTAAAAGCGTGCTATGTTCGGCCGGGCCGAATCTTGGAAACCTACTACCATGGATTCTGCTGAAAATATATACAAAACAAGTAGAAAGGCTTTGAGTTCGATTATATATTGTATATAAACCACCTTTCGTCAAAATCCGGTGAAAAATGCATACCTAATGCCCCATAGTAGCTATAGCGAAATATGTTTCGATTTGGAACAAATACTAATAAGTACAAGTCATTGTTCAATTGTGTATAAAAAAATATTGGTCTTTTTAGTAGCTATATCTAAAAATAAACCAATCTGAACCATTTACGATACGGATGTCGAGAAGCCTAACATAAGTCACTGCGTCAAATTTCAAAGAAATCTAATTATAAATGCGCCTTTTATGGGTGCAAGACTTTAAATCGAGAGATCGGTCTATATGGCAGCTATATCCAAATCTTGACCGATCTAAACCAAATTGAAGAAGGATGTCGAGGGGCCTAACACAACTCACTGTTCCAAATTTCATCAAAATCGGATTATAAATATGGCTTTTATGGGCCTAAGACACTAAATCGGCGGATCGGTCTATATATAGCCCATCTTCGAACCTAACCTGCTTAATATCTCTATTTTTAAAGACTGTTGCGTGATTTCAATAGACAGGGACGGACATGGATTTTTACGCTGATCATGAATATATATACTTTAAAGGGTCGGAAATGGATATCTCGATATGTTGCAAAGGGAATGACCATCCTTCGGTGGTGGGTATAATAAATTTACTTGAAGGGCATAATTTTATTCTATTTGATTGCTCAAAAAGTAATTGCGGATTTTTCATATAGTCGGCGTTGACAAATTTTTTCATAGCTTATGACATTGTAATTGCATTCTTTCTTCTGTCAGTTATCAGCTGTGACTTTTAGTTTGCTTTAGAAAAAAAGTGTAAAAAAAGTATATTTGATTAAAGTTCATTCTAAGTTTTATTAAAAATGCATTTACCTTCTTTTAAAAAATCCGCAATTACTTCTTGGGCAACCCAATACATACCAAACTTCTGTCAAACCACCAAAATTAAAGCTTCTAGCAACCGAACAAGGATAATCGAGATACTGGTTTACATGGTAGCTATATCAGATTATATACTGATTTGGACTGTATTTGACACATTTGTTGCAAGTCGTAACATAACACCGCATGCAAAATTTCAGCCAAATCGGACAAAAATTGCGGCTTGTAAGGACTCAAAAAGTCAGATCGGTATATATGGGAGCTATATCGGGTTATAGACCAATTTGGACCGTACTTTGCATAGTTGGTGAAAGTCATAACAGAACATTACGTGCAAAATTTTAGCCAAATCGGACAAATATTGCGGCTTGCAGGGGTTCAAGAATTCAAATCGGGAGATCGGTTTATATGGGAGCTATATCTAAATCTGAACCGATATAGCCCATTTGCAATCCCCATTGACTTACATCAATATTAAGTATCTGTGCAAAATTTCAAGCGACTAGCTTTACGAGTTTGACCGCTATCGTGATTTCGACAGACGGACGGACGGACATGGCTAGATAGATTTCAGATCGGTGTTACAAATGGAATGACTAGATTAGTATACCCCCATCCTATGGTGGTGGGTATAACAACCCAGATGTATTCTCATGACAGTTCCTCTTAATGTTATGGGGCCTTTCCACTTTTTGTTCTCAGAAAATGCCCAGCATTCAATAAATAAAGTTGCGAAAGCGATCAACCGACATAATTTTGTTGTAGTAGTCTTAGTTTTTGACTTATCTCCTATTTGCGGCATTTTCAATAGGCATATTGTGACATCTTCAATGTTTATGTAGCGTTTTCACTTTTTGTTTTCGTCAAGTGATTTAACCTTTTATAAGTGAACGCTGTGCTGCTAACTTCTATTGTTACAAAAGGATGGTAATACCAATTTCTTCTTCGCTTTTCTTATGAGGTAGTCTACCCTGCATTGAGAACCAACTCTTTCTTTTTAGATTTGGCCGTCGATGACAACAGAAACTTGCGCTTTCCCAGAATCTTCAATAAAGTCTAATTGAAAATGTCGTTTCTTTTTCCCTTTGACATCTAAAAATTTTGTTTTCTGTGCAGGGTTGCCTGCCTACAAAAAAAGACAAAGTTCTCTATTTTGTCACTAAATTCCGTTTTTACCTAACTTCGTCATGTAAAAAAACTGTTGTAACTTGATTTGTTACATCGATATCCTTTGGACTAAGGTTCAAAATGTTCCTCTCTAAAAAAAAGTCCCACACTAAAATCTCTCTTTTTTATTTAACATGGAATGCTTCATATACCATGTGTTTATGGCAAGTATTTATGTTAAAATTCCTGCATACTTCCTCGTTCATTCTTCTACATGGATATGTGTTATTCTTTGTGCGTAATATTGTTGCATGTTGACTGCCTGCCTGGCTCTAACTCCGCCAAACCAAAACATAGCATACCACCTACCCGTAACAGACAAGTAGTTCTTCTGCTTTCTTGTAAAGGAAGGAAATCCAGTAAAAGCTCCCGTCTTACACCCATGTGTATATGTAGATAGTAGGAGCATAGTAATATGGCAAGTGTAATAAGGAAAGAGTAGGTGAGACTATCTATCGGCTCTTTTGATTTTTCTTTTTGTTTACATATATTGAAAAGACCGCTGCTGATGAGCAGTGTCTGCAATGTAAGGTTGTGCTAGTATTCTTGATCTCTAACAAACTAACTGCCGGGAAAACTTGACAACAACGCACTGGAAAATTGTCAACGTTGTATGAGACTCACACACACACACAGATAGATTAAAGTTGTTGGCAGACAACAGACATCTGTTTATTATTGTTCTGGCCTTTGATATGCACAAAGTGGCCAGAATATTGATGGTGACATTAATAAGGACAACGAAATGAAAAAAAAAAAATAAGTGAAGGTAGATGTAATTGAAGGGCCTGCAATAGCTTTAAATTGTAGCAACTGATGTAAAATTTTGAACACGTTTGACATTGAAGAGCTTGAAGTATAAACAAGGCTTCAAGGTTCGGTTATATGGAGACATATCTAGGATGCGTAAAGTGTACTTCACCTACCAAACTTTAGATAGTTAAGGAATTTAAATCGAGATATTGGTTTATATTGGGATATTATGTGTATATCTGGTATTAGCCAATTACAGTATGGCGGTATACGCTATCACATACTGTCTTACATTGCCCAGCTGCAACCCATCGACACCTACCGCCTTACACCCAGAGAAAAGATGATACCAAACGTGCTCATTTCAGTACCGTACGATGTTGATAGTAAAGAAACGCCGTATGGTACAAAAACAATACCGGGTGGTATGGATGAAACATAAGATGATTAGTACCGTTTGGTACTACCCGTATTACTTAATTAATTACTTGGTTTTAATACCAATCTGTGTTTGGTTTTTGCATTAAACCGTTATTGGTTTTAGTTATTGACTATTCCGTCCCCTAATGAACCAAAAAAAAACCATTGAAAATTATTTTAATCCAATTTTATTTCGATTATTTATGTTAATAATTACAAAATGTTGCACCGTGACGGACCTCAATTCTTTGTATTCAACAATTGATTCCATATCCATTGATTCCCAAAAGTGTTTTTCATAGGAATACAACACAACATTGTTTTCCACACAAGAGACTATTATGTTTTTGATATAGAATGTCCTTGGTCTTGCCAGGAATCGAACCCAGGCGTTCAGCGTCATAGGCGGACAAGCTAACCTCTTTGCCAATGATGCGAACAAAATAATACCAGGCGGTATTGGCAAAGTACCGTCATTTTTCTGTCAGTGTATGATTCTAAGACCGGATTGCGGTTATTTTGAATTCGTTCTAGTAAGGCGGTATTTTATTAAAAATCATTGCAAAAAATATGTTATTACGCGGGTCATATTGAATATGGTTTACCCATGCAAATAGATAATACAAGATTTTTGACTTTTTTGTGTTATGAAAATCCTATACAGTGCAAATCAGATGTTCTGGATAGAATATCAGTACATAAAAAGGTACTGTACCGGTAAATTATCGATATCGTGCGATAACAGATAATAAGAAAACTATGCAATTGTTCTTTTATAATAAATTTTTATTAATTTCTTTTCTTTTTTATTTGTCTTGTTGCAGGATATCCAACCATATACGCCTTGAATTGTGGATTATTTTTTACAGCAACATCTATAGGAAATATAACCAACTTGGATAACAACATTTAATTTTGTAACACTCTAAATTCGGATTAACAGTCGATTAAATAACAAAAGAGGTAAGTACAAATAATATACACATTTTTTTTAAATGAACAGAAAAACTTAGAAAGCTTAGTCTCGATTTGCGCTTTGTAAAATTACTAACATTCGGACATTATCAATTGTGAGCGTTAGAGGACAAGAAAGAAAAACCTTTATTTCCAGCTAATCCCAATTTACACTTGTTATACATATGTTCTTGCAGCAATTCTCTGTTTACCGGAGATCGAGCGAGAGAGAGAGAGAGTGATAAAAGGAAAACCATTTCTTTCACATCTCTTCTATAAACTGTGAATAGCCGCAAGTGAAATTCACTAGTGTAAATCGGGACATAGTTATGTCTCCTACAAACAGAGATTTGTCGCAAGTAAAATTGTTTGGTGTAAAGCAAGACGATTTACACTTGTCATACACATGTTCTTGCAGCAATTCTCTGTTTACCGAAGAGCGAGTGTGAGAGAGTTTCTTCTATAAACTGAGAATAGCCGCAAGTGAAATTGCCTGATGTAAATCGGGACATAGTTATGTATCCTACAAATAGAGGTTTATCGCAAGTAAAATTGCTCGGTGTAAAGCAAGACTTAATCGGGTGGGGATCTAACTAAATGTTTACGAATAGAAAATTTGAAACTTTCATGCGAATCGAAATCCACTTTAAACCACTGGTAAAGTAAACAAAAATCGATTATAAAATACAAATTTGTTATACCGATTAAATTTTGCGGCGAGGGAAGGAATATTTTTTTAGCTTTAAAGCCTAGTTATAACATCATTCGCACGAAAATTGCCTATTATTTGTTGGCGAAATATGCTGCATTTAATTGCACGATAGAACAAAAACAAATGTCAAACAAAGCCACACAATAAAAGTAACTAAACAAGAGTTGCTAGGACTTAATTCGTGAGCATTTAATTACATTTCTAATTAAATGAAGCGAAATTTATATTGGCGCAGCGACATGTAGCAGGTATTTTGCACAAAGAATTTAGTACCACTTCTGCGGAATGTGTTCGCATTTTTTTCGACACCATTTTTTTATAATGCGTTTTGACAGTTGTTCGGGCGAAAAGTCGAAGTCAAAACTAGGTTTAAACAGAATGAGCGCGATGAGCTTTGTTTTCGAGTGTCGCGTTGCAAAAATGCAATTCTGTCCACAAATCCCACAAAACGAAACGGGGTAAAGTTGAAACATTTTCAATTTTGATGCTTGAGAGTGAGCCTCATTTAGTGCTGCCACATGTTTTTAACCGTCAAAGTCAAAAATTGTCAAACTTTTGAGTATTGATTTCTTGTATTTGTTTGAAGAGTTGCAATACGACGTTCCTCAACGCGTTCATTATGCTTTGACCTTAACTAACGCTAGTAAGAAAAATGTGTTGATTTTGAATTGTGTTGAATTAGAGCTACCGCAAAACCGTGACCCAGAGGCTGGAGTAAAATTTGAGGAATAAAAGAGAATCAACGACACTGGTGGGAAAAAAGTTATTTAATTATTGTAGCTTTTCCACTTTTTAATGGTTTCGAAATATACGAAAATTCATTTAAACTGATTTGTAATTTTATCACTTAAAAGAATTTGTATATTTTCTTAAATTTAACACACAAACATCTACAATTTTGTTAACATGTAACATTTTTTATGCGCCCGGTAGTCGAGTTGGTAGCGTGCTTGTATTACCAGTGCAGGGGTCGTTCTATTCCCGCCAGAAGCCTTGGTCTGTTGCTACTGTGGTATCACAATGGACTTAAAATTGTCTGAGTCTGTAAAGAACTGCCACTCTTACCTAACCTAGCCTAACATTTTTCATGTAAGCTTGCCATATTTTTAGTAATGTTCCCGGAAAATTATTGCCAACATAAGGAATTTTCATAAAAATGTGGCAACATTTTCAGGGAGAAATGTGCTGAGAGAGGAGAACATTTTGAGCGAAGCTGCCAAAAAAGAATAGAATCTATTGAAGCGTCATGACCCTGACTCTAGCCGCGGAGGTTTTTTGCTTTTGCATAGGCGGACATGCTAACCTCTGCGCTACAGTGGCCTCCGTCGACTCCTATGGGGACTGAATTCCAAGATGATGGCTATATACGCATCGTAGTTAGTGGGTCACATAGGCAGCCAAATGTGGGAAAACACTCCCGTACTACATTTATTGAATTAGAATTGGCACAATGGGTTATTAGAACAGTATTTTAAAAGATATTTTCATAACACAAAAATTAATGCATCCTAAAAATTTGAGAACAGGTCCAACGGACATTATGTCTTGAAATATGTGGGAATTTAAAGACGGTTATGAACATCAGGCCCAGGATTCATTCAACAAGGAAAAGTATTACCTAACATAAATTTTTTTTGAATTTTCGACAGTACTCCGTTTTTTGTCGCATTTTCAGTTCGCACATTTTGACATCCCGAATGTTCAAAGGACCTTACCGATTTTGTTTACAGAATGTGGCGTAACCATATATTAGAGAAGCCTGTATCAGGCCCATAGATAATGAGATGAAGCATCAGTCAGAATTCGCGGTTGAGAGGTTTAAGGCGATTCGGGAATGGATTAAAGGTAGAATCAGGTCGCACCATCGTCTTAGATATTTTAGAACGAATACTTGAGAAGATGGTTGGTTTCGAGTGTGAAACTCAAATAACAAGAATGCAGAATTGGGCAGGAGAAACTTTAGCTACATGAGATCTTCTATCGCCGGCTTAATCATAACGCGGTATTTCAGATATGGATCTGCATATGCATATTCCATTAAGGAACAGGGTCAATCTTCTCACATATCAATGAAAGCTGTCCGATTCATGTTTAAGCTCAATGATAAAGGACCTGCTTTTATAACCGGATTTAACATAATTAGCGATCCGACACTGAATGTATCCTGTGAGATACATCGCGCCTATGGAGGACGCAATTTTCATCCTATTGGGCTAAAATTTTGTACAATAATTTTCCGCATGACTTCCAACTATACTTGCAAAGTCACTTCACGTAACTTTTCAAGTTTGCAGAGTTGCCGAAGCCAAACCAAGTTTCTTCCCTTTTCTTTGTTTAGACGGCAATCCGATAGTTATTTTATTTTTGTTATAATTGTTTGTAATCTCTTGAAATTCTCATATGTAGTAGGTATGTATGTTTGGTTAGTTGAATATGACCTATTTTTGTACATACCACATGCTGCCCCAATCTAATGTGTACATTTGCTTAAAATATTAAAGTTGTCTTTAACGGAATTTAATACGGCTAATATGAAAATTCGGATGCATCGAGGAGGCCTTGAGGGGGCCCTTCTCCATGGTTAATATAATAATCCTCATCAAACTAAAAATAATAACATTAAATGCAAATATATCCATAAGAGTAAACCCCCTCTTGGTGACAGCTAAGACAACATATAGCTTAGATTTTCCTTTTTCCAATTGCAAACTATGGTTTCTGTCAATTTTGGTTTTAGTATAATTTTCTGACGAAGAGCTATTTATTTGCATCTAATGTCCCATGTGTTTTTTCTGACTTGAAGGGAAAAGAAAAATTATAAACAATCATTCAAAATATGCAACATACAGTGGCTCACATAAGTATTCGTTTTTTTTTTAAATATCAGTCAAATATATCAGATTTTTTTGTAACCCTATGAACATTTTTGTAAAAATATTTTAATCGAGGTGCGTATAAAGCATCGAACTATGCAAAAAAAGTATAATCATATCATAGCATAATTTCTAAGGATTAATATAAAAATAATAAAAATAAAAACTTTTACTCACAAAAGTATTCGTCGGTAAATTTATCACACTTGGTTTTCTGTATGAAACTCCCTATTTGTACAGATGACCTCTAATTGTCTTGGTATCAACTCTTCCAATTGTCGACACATTTCTGGAGTGATTTTTGTCTCATTCTTCCTGCAGCACTTGTTTAATGGTTGACCTAAATGAAATTCGGACTTGTCCAATACGGGATTTGGAATGTAACCAAAGATGGCTAACTGTTGCTCTTCCTTTATTTATTTTCAGTGATTCCCCCGGCATTCTCAAATTATTTTTATTTTTTGCATCTTTTCTCTATACTACATAACGCATCTCAATAAAACTAATTTTACAAAAATGTTTATAGGGCTAGAAATAATCTAATGTAGCTACTGGTATTTGAAAAAATAGACGAATACTTTTGTGAGATACTGTACGCATGTACATACCTAAATAATAATAAAAACAAAAATGCTACACTGCTAATCTACGTACTCGATGATGATTGCTGCGAACTAACAACGCCCAATTTCAATTGTCAATATCCTCTCCTCTGTACTTACTTTGATTCTAAGTTAATCCTGTGTGTTTTTGTGGAAGTCTAATCAATTCTAGTAGCAACAGGAATAGAGTATAGCTAACAATTTCCATTAATATGCAAATGTAGGACCCACTGTCGTAGTTATATTGAATGATGATTTTGTGTTGGCAGCAGAGCAAGCGCCCAAATGATAATGGGGAAAATTTCGTTGTCACATAACATAGATATGTATAGGTACTCACACCCAAAAAAACCCCTCTGCTCACTTACTCACTCTTTCGTTCATATTTATGTACCTACACCAAGTATTTACATTCAGCAAGGCACCAACAACTACAAAAATCTAAAAGAAAGACTTGAAAAACATTTTCGGCCTTGTGCTAAAAAAAGAAACACAAAACACACCCGAGATCTAAACTAAGCTACATACATACTGCGAAAACACGGCACACAAAAAAAATCTGCAACTATAGCTACAACATGACTGTGGGGATTTTAATACGATTGTTGTTGTAGTTGCTATCGCTGCTACTGCTACTACTGTCATTTAATATAGACTTGCCTACCCTCTTCTTCATTTCAATTCTAACGGTGCCTTCTCATCATAAGCTTAGTTGGTTTTTTTTATTTTGTTTATTTCATTGCGTGTGTCATTTTCACGTCTTCTCCTCTCGCTTGTGCTAGGGTTTTCTATTATAATGTGTGTGTGTGAGTCTGATGTGGGTTGATCTATGTATGTATGCTATGGGAAAACCTAAAAAGGCAACAGTGAAGAATGCGACAAGCCCACCAAACTTGATGTAAAAAATAGTCAAAACAACCAAATGTACACAAGTACGTATATACATACTTATCAAATGTATGCAAATAAAAATGTGTAGATATGTACGATGAAAAATCGATAAAAACAATTAATGCGAAAGCTCCCTTAGTGCTCGCATGCATGCCAAATATAATATTTTGTTCATACACATACAGCGAAGAGTTGTGTGTAGCGTTCATCCATTCATTCAGACGCTTAATGTAAACGTCATCATTACATATGCCGACTTCGTCACGTAGTCTCAAATCTCATCAAGTGAACAGGGTTGCCACTTAGCTGTGGATAAATCATGTTATAAGTGCGATACGCACAATATGGTCAGCCAATTCGTTCATAAAAGTAAAGAAATAAGCTGTTTTCACACAATTTCGCTTGATAAAAAAGTCGGATTGGAAAAAGTTTAGGCACGCATTCAACAGGGCTATGCATGTTCGATCTGGTATAAATCTGCTTGCTTAAGACCCAACCCAAACTATTGTATACTGGGGGTGCTTAACCCACCCCAAGAGGCCTTTATACTCTTGTGGTTCCATTACACACAGATCTCCAAATTTGACATCTTAGGCTCTTGGAAGCCGAAATTATTCTGCGAATTGGCTGAAATTTTGCACATTTTGTCTTACTTCCACTTTGACCATGCGCAGTATGATTGAAATCGGTCTATAACCTAATATAGCTCCCATATAAACCGATCTCCCGATTAATTTTCTTTCTTCCCTACTATTTTGCCTGATTTGGCGGAAATTCGGCATAAAGTACACGGACGCCCTTCAACTTAATTTTAATTTTTAGAAATTTGTAACGAATCCATGGTGGTAAGTTTCGGCTCGGTCGAACTTAGCACATTTTTGATTGTTAAGTTTACAAAGGTGAATTATATACAATATATCTCACTTCTATAGGCTACATTCGGAGCCTCAGTGAATGTTTTAGCGATGTCAACTCTTCCCAATCACGCCAAAAACCTGCAGAAATCCGCCTCCGCCTACTTGAAAAAATTGTTGTCCTAATTTTAAAGATTCGAGCCAAAGATTAGCAAACTTAATTTAAAGATGTTCCAATTGCCAACTTTTTAAGGAAACATTCCCTTTGGTGAAAAATATATTTCGTAATATTAAAGATTTTTTATTTTAAATGATAGTTAGCCCTTCCCACCGTTTGAAATCTTCTTTCCATCGTCTAACCAGTCTCGACCTCACTTCCTTTTGGCTAAGTACTTGCTAAGTACTTGCTAAGACGTCCACAAACTAGTACTGGCTTGACCCCAGTTCGAATATATTTGGAAGCCCCTAACTTCTAACCTTGACACCGCGTGACACTTACATTAGAGGAATAATTTTATGGTAGATTATCAATCTAGCATGAGAGGCTTGAAGAAAATCCCATGTTGAAAATCTCTGATTCCCTCCTGCCAACGTCGGGTTTAATTTGGGGAGCCTGTGAACGCTTCAAAATTATGTGTGCCAAAAGTCAATCGTTTTTCTATCGTTGGCTATCATAATCAAAATGTCTACATAAATATTTTGGTATTATCTTAAAATCCCAATGACAACTGTGAACATATTGTGCGCTGTAATTTTCTAACTGTTATACCATATAATGTTGCCGTGTTACCCAAAGAACAGCAACTAATCTCTTCCCCACCCCCTCACTCAAAGCACTCAACACAAGATACAAGTATTTCTCTTGTGTTTTATCACTCTCTCTCTCTCTCTCTGCTACTGCTTTGAAAGGCAGAGAGCACGTAAATAAATTTTCACGTGTTTAGTAGATGTATGCGAGTGTGTTAGTTTGTGAAATTGTTTATTTCCATTACGCCAGCCTACGTCGCAGTCACTGTTAAAGTTTCTGCTTAGCTGCTGCCACCATCATAATCGCCGTCCTTGTTTTTGGGTTGGGGGTGGGTGGTACTGTGCATCGTTATTGCTGTTAACGGCAACGTCGTCGTCGACAATGACGTTCATCAGTACAGTGATGATGATTATTATGCTGCAAGATATGACGATGGGATAGAACGTGAATTTACCATTTATGGTCTGTGGCAATGGGTGAGTTGGGTGCATTTTTTCTTTATTGCCATTCATGGGGTTGGTGGTAGCGGTGGTTTTTGCTTATATATATTTTGTATTTGGCCAGATTATGTGTATGTGTGTGTGTGTGCGTCAATGTGTACAATGCCGACACAGCACGTTTGTTGGGTGGCTGAAAATGGGTTTGGGTATTGGGGGATTTCATTTTCATCTTTCGTTTTTCTATTTCGTATACACATGTAGTTTTATGTATGCATACATACATAGTACATTCCTTCTCCACTCCGTGCACCACTCTTTTTCAATTTGAGCTCAAACTTTAATTTTTTTTATTAAATTTAAGTATGGATTCATGTTTGTTTTTCTCGCTCTCTCTTTCACTCTGTCTCTCATTTTCTGTCTCTTCTTGTAATCTCGTTTTCGTTATTGGCATTGCCAGTGTGGTTTTTGTTGCTGTTTTTGGTGTTGCCGGGTAGCATGCCAGCCAGAAACATACGTAAATGCCATAAAGCTTCTGTAGCTTTAAGAATTTAAGGTCGTTTGAAAAATTACCTAAATTTAATTGAACTTAAAGAGGGTTGTTTTGTGTGTGTATTCTTCATTTATTCAAAATTCACCAAGTTTCATGACCTGTACTAGGACAAATTTCAATTTTGTTAATTTTCTTTTGGTGGGGAAGATACGAAAGCATGTTTGAAGAGAAATTAAAATTGAAAGTTAATATTTTGGATGTTGGGCTAAGATTTTAATGGGAAATGTAAGAGGATCTTAAATAGAAGAAACTGAATGCGATTAAATGGATACAAATAAAAAAATTACAGAAATGTTTCTTTTTACAAAATTTAACAATATTTTCATTGTTTAATTAAGCTTCGGTTTCGTGGGTCCTATACCCAACAGAGACTTATGATCTGTCGCTACTGTAGTTTCAAAATGGACAAATTTGTCAAAACTACAGCAGAGTAGGTAACACGTCTGGTTTTTCAGTGCGTGTATCATGAGTCGTTGTTTTCAAAATGGACTATGCGTCGATATAAAAATTGACTAAGCGAGTCTGATTGCAAACGGCCACTCTAACTTAACAATGACCAAACTTAACTAGAATCATTGACTTGTGTATATGAAATTCCTACAGTTCCTACCTACTTCTATTACTATTACTTCTCATATGTAGGTAAATTAACTTTTAATAAAAAAATGTTTTTTTAACAACATCTGTGGTTTTGAATAAACATTTATAGCCAAATGAAATGAGCAACTCCCTTCTGTTTTCTTCTTTTTACCAGTTTCGATTTATTTGTCATCGACTAGGACGGTGTTACCACAAATTCCTTAATACATAAAACCTATTCGATCATTCTGCATTCTGCGTTAAGCCTTACTTTAGGCTTTGCATTGTTACTCACAACTTAGCGGTAGATGGTAATCCACATTAAATGCGTGTTACCATCTCCGGTAATCGTCATTAAAAGTATTTACCATCTCTGGAAAATAATTTAATAATTTTCTGCCTAAAATAATACATAACTTCCTGATACACTGAATATGTACAATAAGATGATCAGAGCGGCAAAACGTTCTTCCTGGAAGCTTTTTGTGAATAGGTCTATAGCTTTAATGCAGAAATGATGCGGCAAGTGACAGCATGTAGGAAAGATGATGAGACGTTGGAGCATTTCCTATGTCATTGCCCGGCTTTCGCGGCTAACAGACACCGGCACTTAGGTGGGGACACAATACCATCTCTGGAAAATAATTTAATAATTTTCAGCCCAAAACAATACATAAATTCCTAAAACACTGAATATGTACAATAAGATGATCAGAGCGGCAAAACATTCTTCCTGGAAGCGTTTTTGCGAATAGGTCTATAGCTTTAATGCAGAAATGGTGCGGCAAGTGACAGCATATAGGAAAGATGATGAGACGTTGGAGCATTTCCTATGTCATTGCCCGGCTTTCGCGGCTAACAGACACCGGCACCTAGGTGGGGACCCAATACCAGACATGAACCAATTTAGTGACGTGGTATGGACAACAACAATTGCAAATTTGCATATTTTGCCCATGAACATTCCACTAAGGAACAGGGGCAAACTTCTCACGTATCAATGAGTGCAGTGCGATTTAAGTTTTAAACTCAATGATAAGAGGCCTCCTTTTTATAGCCGAGGCCGAACGGCGTGCCGCAGTGCGACACCTCTTTGGAGAGAAGTTTTACATGACATAGTAGCTCACAAATGTTGCCATCATTAGGAGGGGAAAACCACCGCTTAAAAGTTTTTCTGATGGTTTACCTAAGATTCGAACTCAGGTTCAGCGTCATAGGCGGACATGCTAACCTCTGCGCTACGTTGGCCTCCCAACAACAATTAGGGATTTTGTTAAGTTAGGTTGAAAATAGGGATATTAATCCGCCCCATGCAGCTAAGTACATACACCTAAGCCTGTAATCGGTTTGTTGTGTGATCGGTTTATATGGCGGCTGTATCAGGTTATGAACCGATTTGAACCATGCTTAGCATAGTTGTTGGAAGTGATACCAAAACGCCACGTGAACCGATTTGGCCCATTTACAAACCCAACCGACCTACACAAATAGAAAGTATTTGTGCAAAATTTCAAGCGCCTAGCTTTACACCTTCGAAAGTTAGAGTGCTTTCGACAGATCCACTTTAAATGACATAACGATCAAGAATATATATACCTTATTGGGTCTGAGGCGCATATTTCGAGGTGTTACTAACAGAATGACGAAATAAGTATAGCCCCATCCTATGGTGTAGGGTATAAAAACACATGTTCCGCACTTCATTTCTTCCACACAGTGGCTGCCCAATTATCAAGACGCCAATCCGATGGCGTTTAGGCCATTTTACAAGGCAAGGTAAGGTCTAAAAAATATGCCAGTGTGGATGCGCATTGTAAGACAATGAGCTAAATTACGGGCAGACTGCATTCGTGCAGATTGTAACCGTTTTTTTTTTTTAGACCGACTCAGAGGAACAGTCAAGGCAAAAGGTGGTCATATCGCCCAAAAGTGAATTAATTCTACAATTAAGATTACTTTCACATATTATTTTGTCATTTGTATCAATTAAAAAATATTTTCTTTTAAATTGTTAAATTAATAATCAAGCTCAACACGAGAAAATATGATCGTTTGAATTGGTAACACTTCGTGCCAGTGCACCTGTAGTTATGTCGTTAATATTACGTAAGGCCCTGTTTACTTTATTAGCGAAAAGCTTTTTATTAGCTTTCTGACCATCACATACGAGTTTATGAACTCTTCACTAGACCCTCTGTAAACAGGTCGGGGAATCCCTGTTCGTCCCCTCGCGGAAAATGGGAAATTATCATGTCTTTTTAAGATGTCCTCCTTTGTCTCTGTGTTGCCAAATTCTTGATTTGGATATTAGTTTCCGAGAGAAACTTTTTCATCCCAGCAACATCAATAACGCTGATGACTTATCTTATATTCTCTAAGTCTACTGTAGATTTCTTATGACGCGATATATTATAAATCCTGCGATCCTCTTACCCAATGTTACAAATCTCCCTGTTATCCAGGTTTTCTCATCCGCTCATCTCATGGGGCGAACAACCCTGCGAATTACCGGCCAATTGCGATATGCTCCGCGCTCTCCAAGGTTAAGGAGAGTATGGTTAACCATCATCTTGTCAGGTACTTAGAGAGACCTAATGGCATTTTTGTCGGAACGATGGAGTCGCTCTATCCACCAGTTTGGTGAGATTAAGGTTGTGGCTTTGGATATCTCCAAGGCATTTGATAGGGTCTGGCACGGTGCACTTTTATCAAAGCTTGTCGCTTTTAGCTTCGGTACTAACTTCGTTCGATTTATATCGAGCTTTCTCAGAGATTGCACTTTACGAGTTGTTGTAGATGGGTTCTCATCAGATGAGTATACATTGATTGCAGGTGTGCCACAAGACTCTGTCCTTTCCCCTTCCCTTTTTCTTACTTTCATTGACGATCTTTTGGGTCAGACTTCGAATCCAGTCTACTCATTTGCCGATGATAGTAGTCTGTGTCATTCATATTCTTTCGGCCATGGGCCCAGTCTTCAAGAAATTGTGGACAGGAGGCGCATGTGGATGAGACGCTCTCCCAGAATTTGTTGGTCGTTTCCGAGTGGGGTAGAATGAACAGAGTAGACTTTAACGCACAGAAGACGCAGCGCTGTTTCTTGTCTCATAAGCGATTCACTGACCCACTTCAATCGTCGATATCTATCGACGGTATAGATATTGAACAGTCAGTTCCAGGGATATTCGTCTTCTTATCCCTGACGTTAGGGTGTTCACCAGGAATACAAGACTTGCCAGGAACTCACACCCGTTTGTAATTGATTGGCCAGTCGACCGAACCATGCATTACCGAGAAAATTCATTTTTCGCTCGAACCATGTGGAATCGACTTCCGGCTAATGTCTTTCCCACTAACAATGACGTTCAGAAATTAAAGACTAATATCAATAAAAACTACTCCCTCTTTCCCCCCTCCAACCCTTAACTTTTCTAATTGCCAACGCAACTGCTGATATAGACGACATCCCCTGTGTGTTGGTTACGTGAAAAAAAATTTCGGCTTTTACGTGTGCATATAAAAAGTGCCATGCCATAAGAGAACTACATGCCGTGTAATAGCAGCTTAACTTACATTTTCTTAATTTTGCTACCATATTTTCTATGGCAGATCCTCCTATTTCTTAAATATGTAAAACATTATTTCTTTTCTTCACAATGACATTTCTCATAAAATGCTGCTGCTACTTGACACATTAAACGGAAGTGCCCTGTTTCGAAACGGAAAAATGAGGTTATAAACACCCAATAAAAATTGACAATGAACGTAGATAACACACAGCATTTGCTTTATCAATATATTATTGATTCGTGCTAGCCCCCACTTAAACTCTTTGATCTCAAAATAAAACAATAAGAATTGCTGTTAATAAAAACGGTAGTATTCAAAGCAGCACATACCTACTTTAAGCATTACCAAAGAAGAAAACAAGGGGAAACTGCACCTTTTTCTCATTTTGCTGCTGCTGCGGCGCAAACACCTGTCAGAGTAGATTATACTGCGAAAACAAGAAAAAAAATAAATACCGAAAGCAACAGTTTAATAGGCTTGTTTATGGCTTCCCATAAAAAATCGAAGGGGGAAGTCCATCATCTTTTATGCTTGCAAGAAACGAAGATCACGAGCCATACAACCTACATTAAAATGATGATGGTCCTCCTGTTCATTTTATTGTATGTATCAACACTACCATGGCTTTGCCGATCCATCTGAGAGTAGTCCTGCCTGCAATGCAATGTTTAAGCAAGGGAAATAAATTTTTTTTTCTTCACTATTCCAACATCTTTTCACCGGTTGTTGCTGTTTATCGTTTTGGTACGTGCGCCTTCAACAACATGCACTTGTGGTGATGTTGAAATTACAGATCGATGTCTTAAGGTCAACGACGTCGTCTCCTACTTTTCGATAAAATAAGAGCTACAAAAAAAAAAAACAATAAGAAATATACATATGTATGTCTCATGTTTATTTCCAAACACAGCATTATAGTAATAATTGTATTATATGATGTATTCTTTTTTTATTGTTTTTGCTTTTCGATTATTGTGTTGGCCACAGAAAAACAAAACATCTGTCATCTGTTGTTTCATGAAGAGAGATAATTTCATGTGAAAATTTTCAATAAAATGTAAATGACAACAAACAAGCATGCTGGTGATAAGTGTCACTGAATATGACACAATGGGAAAACATTGGATACAGTGGGCTCCTGCAGCATTGACCTAAAATTTAAGCGAGCAGAGAGAACTTTCACATATCCTATGCCAGGATGATCTCGAAGAATTTTAGGTAAGATAAGTCCCTAACTGGCTATGAATGAATGAATTCGTTAAAAATAATGCGTTCAAATGCATTGATGTAAACAGAGAGTCGAAGCTTGTACCATCACTGCTATATATCAGCTGATGTATGGCCTAGAACAACTGACTTGGAGGAACCAATCGAACCAAAGTCGTTCAGATAGTTGAATGTCATACAATAGGAATTTATTTGACTTTAATTGGCTATGGCAGAACATATGTTCCACTAGCCGAACGGAGAATAGCGTTCCAAGCGCATCGATCCAATGCGCTCATTCTAAAATCTCTGACACCAAGTTTCGAGGTGTCTCCCACCATTAGATCTTCCATCGGGCTTTTGGTCTTCCCTGTTTGCGTGTACCACCGTGTTTGCTTTCAAAAGACTTGCTGGAGCTTCTTCATCCGTTCTGACAATATGACCTAGCTAACTATGTTATCGTCATCGTGCAGCTCGTGGTTCATGCGTCGCCTATATTCTCCATTAACGCAAACTCATGCAAATACTCCAAGCACTGCCTCATCTGCTTCCACAAGTATCCATGCCTCAGAACCATAAAACAACACGGGTAGTATCAGTGTGCCATATCTACTCACATCTGCATCTCGTATAATCTTCTCCAGCAGGATATTGGTATTAAATGGTTCGGAGAGATTTGGTATTAAATGGTTCGGAGAGATTCTTTACTATTCTTATTGAGGAACGCGTATCAGCAAGTGTCATCCTGCAGAGTCTTATTAATTTTGCAGGGATACCAAACTCAGACATGGCTTGAAATACCTTTGAACGTAAAGGAGTATCGAAGACGGCTTTGTAGTCAACAAAGAGGTGGTAGGTGTTGATTTGTCCTTCTCGGGTCTTTTCCAGGATTTGGCGCAGTGTGAATATCTGGTCTAGGGTGGATTTACCTGGTCTAAAGCCGCATTGATAGGGCCCAATTATCTCATTGACTTTAGGTTTTAATCTTTCACACAGTACGCTCGAGAGTATCTTGTATGCGATGGGGAGGAGACTTATTCCTCTGTAGTTGGCACATTCAGTCTTGTCTCCTTTCTTGTGTACGGGACATAGTATGCTGAGGTTCCAATCATCGGGTATGCGTTCTTCTGGCCAGATTGCGCAGATAAGCTGATGCATACCCTTATCAGCGTGCGCCTCCGGTCTTAAATAGTTCAGCGGGCCCCCGGTGGGCTCCTGGTGTCTTGTTGTTCTTTAGTCGGGTCACTGCAACTTGGACCTCATTCTGACTAGGAGGTAAACATTCCACACCATCATCATTTATTGGTTCAGCGGTATCCTCTTCGCCGCCAACGTCGTACTATAGCAGATGGGTAAAATGTTCTTTCCATATCCTCAGCATGTTATCTGTTTCAGTTACCAGATTTCCTTCTTTGTCTCTGCAGGAGGATGTGCCTGTACCAAAGCCATCGGTTTGATGTTTAATTCTTTGGTAGAATTTCCGGACTTCATTCTGACTCCTGTACATCTCAATTCGCTCGCACTCACGTCTTTCCATTTCTTTTTTCTTTCTGCGGAATAGACGTTTCTCCTCTCTCCTCCCCGATACCTCTCCATCATCTGGCGCGTTGCTACTGATTGCAGGGTTGCTTTATATGCCGCATTCTTGCCTTCAGTAGCATCTCGATAGTATTGGTCGTACCATGGGTTTCTTGGAGGAGGCTTCCGGTACCCAAGTACGGATTTCGCGGCATTTTCCATGGAGTGGGCAATAGTTTGCCACTGCGCCATTATATTATCGGAACAAGGAGTGCTGTTGGGTCAGTCGAGTGGAGTATGCCGCTACCATTTGTTGTATTTGCAGCTTTTCAATGTCCAGCTTCCGTGCAGTGTCAGATCGTACTTTCCTCGCCACGTTCAAACGGGTGCGAACCTTTGCTGCAACGAGGTAATGATCCGAATCTATATTCGCTCCACGGATCGATCGTACTTCTAACACGCTGGATGAATGCCTTCCATCTATCACAACGTGATCAATTTCGTTTCTCGTGTTTTGAACGGGTGACAACCGTGTGGCTTTGTGAATATTTTTATGTTGAAATCTGGTGCTACTAACTACCATGTTTTTTGCCGCGGCGAAATCTATCAGCCTCAACCCATTACTGGACGTTATCTCGTGGAGGCTAAACTTTCCGTTGGACCAAAGATGTCTTCCTTCCCTATTTTCGCATTAAATTCTCCCAGAACGAATTTAATATCAAAGGCGAGGCAGCGGTCATATTCTCTCTCTAGGCGCTTGTAGAAAGTATCCTTGGTCTGCTCGTCTTTGTCTTCCGTCGGGGCATGGGCACAAATAAGGCTGATGTTGAAGAATTGGGCTTTTATGCGGATTGTGGCTGGCCCTCATCCACTGGAGTAAAGTTGGAGACAAGGTGTTACAGTCTCTGACTAACCACAAATCCACAACCAAAGTCATGCCTTGTGTTATTGCAGCTATAGTATAGTTCGTCACCGTTTGGTGTTGTAGTGACGCCATTCCCAGTCCATCGCACTTGCTGTAAGGCGGTAATATCTGCCTTGTACTTCTCTAATACATCCGCCAGCGCGTATACTGCATCTTCTCTATAAAGAGTGCGGAAATTCCCGGTGCAGATCCTCAAATCATGGTCCTTTTTTCGTTTGCGTGGGTCGTCAACGTTGGGAGGGTCCATTTTTACTATTCCTTTGTTTCTCGTAGTAGTTCTCATAGTTTTCCGGCGATAACTCGCCTTGTCATCTCGAGTATCATTGGCACTCAATATTTAATTTAGAGTCAGTGCCACCTAACTGAGACTCCTCTCGAATATCGCTGACCGCCCGCGGCCACTTAAAAACAGTGCTTTCCACCATCCGCAACCTGTGCACGCAACCTTAGCCCGGTAGTTTTCAGCTAAGCTTGCCGTGGTAACGATGGACACCACACAAGTTGGAGCTCAAAATTCCAGCCTGTGTGGTGCTCATAGTTATTCCGTGTCGGCCGGGAATTTATATAAGAATGTTTTCAAGTACTGTTGTACCTTGTGTTTGTTTAAAGTTTATTCTTTTAATACTTTTTCCCTTACGACTTTCGTTCAATTGGTATATCAATATCAGCTGATATTTAGCCCAGAATAACTGCCATGGGAGATTCAAACGAACGCAAGTAGTTCAGATAGTTGGCTTTGATAGAATTGAAACGAGTGTGAAATCCCTTTAAGAACTGCCGGATGATACAAGTTTTATTCTTTTTAGACATTCTCTCTTACGTCCTTCATTCACCTGCTATATCAATATCAGCTGACAAATACATGTCGTGCAATAGCATCTTTAGCTATATCCGCACAGATATATTAGGAATATGCTCAAATAACTATAACTCTTGTTAGGGGATGAGTGTATAATAAGCTCTGTATGAAAGCCCAAGATTGTCCATTTATTCTACGAAAGTGTAAGCTAATGGCACAACCAATTAACATCATTTACCACTTTATATTTTTATCTGCCCATGCTCTGCCATTCAAAGCTTGAGAGCAGTGCGAACACCGAGTGGTGGGTTTCGCACTCACAGCGGCTTGTTATTGTTGTTAATCGAACTGAAAAGTCGCTTTACAACTCAAACAAACTCACCACTCGGTATTCACACAGCTTTGAATGACAGAGCATGGGCAGAATATATATAAAGTGGAAGTAAATGAGACCAATTGGGCGTGTCATTAAAAGTCTAAACCCAATCATAGAGTCAAGAGTCAGCGCCACGTAGTTTTACATGCATTTTGAATGGGAAAGCAAAAACCGCCGCGACTAGAGTCGGAGTCCAGCGTTAAGACGCTGAAATAGATTATTTTCTAATTTGGCAGCGATGCCACGTTCGTTCATGAAAATTCGTTATGTTGTCAACAATTTTCAGAGAACTTTACTTAAAATATGGTAACTTCACGTGAAAAATGTATATGTTTACAAAACAGATCCAAAAAATATACACATCTTTTAAGTGAAAAACTTGCAATTCAGTGTAATTTACAATATCAAAAGTGTAAAAACTATAATAATTACATAACTCACAACTTTTCCACCAGTCCGGCTTTTTCTCTTTCATCCCTCGACTCTAGACTCTGGACTCTGGCAATTTTTTTAATCTAACTCCTGACTCTTTGGTTAGGTTTTGACTCTAACATGGAAATAGGACGATTCTAACCCGGCACCTACACCTAAATAGTGGCGTACACTAAATATCATGTATATTCATGAACGCTAATATTTATGAAAACTGTGCGCAACTTCACTCATAAAACAGCTGATTGCCTTCATAAAAGCAAATTTTGTTTGGAAATGTGTATTTTGTTTGCGTACTCGTTTTTGTATGTAAAACAAGGATGATCGAGAGACCGGTTTACATGGGAGCTATATCAGGTTATATACTGATTTTGGCACAGCTTTTGGAAATCATAACAAAACACTACATGCAAAATTTCAGCCAAATCGGACAATTTGGGACTTGTAAGGGCGATCGGTTTATATTGGGGCTATATCAGGTTATAGACCGATTTGGACCGTATTTGGCACAATTGTTGAAGTCATAACATAAAAATTAACACCGGTATTAACAAAACATAATGCAGCTTTAAATTTGGTTTATTTTTCACTTCTATAAAGGAATTAAAAACAGTTGATTGGAATTTGAAACGTATTAAATTAATTTTTGTTTGTTTTATTTTCCAAGTTCCGTATATGAACATATTCGATTTAAAATGTAAAAAGTGGAACACTTTAAAAATGTTGTCCCGTATAAGTATAACATTTTTTTTCAGTATCGAAATCGCCATAAGACTCTGGAGAGGATACTGGTCGTAAGACCTGTAATGTTTCTGAAGATAAACTCGAATATAACTAGTCGAGACGAAAATCGTAAAACGCCCCCTATACGTGAGATTATGAACTAATTTTTTTCTGAAAAGTGTCCCCCAATAGTCGAATGGACAAAACTGGTCGTCCCTAATTTGGCCATAGGTAGGTCTTTTGTTCATCTACCCATCAATGTAAGCTATTAGTCCAAAAAGATCTCTTAACCAGGTCAAATGGTTTTTTATAGAAAAAAATTTGCTTCCGGAGAGAAATGTGGCCACATAAAAAAGATGGTCCTTTAAAATTTGTTCAGCTGACAGGTCTCAAAATCCTCCATCCAGTCATTAAGCTATTTCTTCACAAAGATCTCCTAACGAGGCAGAATATGACCATTTATAGAAAAAATTGCTCTTGGAGAGAAATGTGCCAAATGGAAAAAGATGGCCCTTCCAAATTTGGTCAGCGGACAGGTTTTGAGATGCTCTATCCATTCAAGAAAATGGAAATCCTTTTTATTCCGCGTTCTAAAATATTGCCGTCACCACATGGCAGATTACCTAAGGTAAGGTATTTCACATGTTACACTAGGAGGCACTAGGAGGGGATAAACACAGTTGAAAATATTTTCTGATGTCTCGCCAAGATTTAAGTTAAGCGTCAAAGTAAGGCGCGCTGAACTCTGAGTTACACATTGCTGAAACAAAAAGTGGGTAGGTCCCATGAACATTAAGGCTGTAAAAATATGCCTCAATGTTTATGGGGCCTTTCTACTTGTAGTTTCTGCCATAGTTCTTTTTAGAATATTTGTGATTGTCAGTAGTGAATACTGTATTGTCACGTATTATTTTTCTACTGTCATGATGCAAAAGTCTCCCCTTTTAAGAAAAATTTTTTAAACTTAAATTAGCCCCCAAAACTTTTTCAATTTGCTTGGGTTTATATCCTTTGTATTTTATTCCTTTTTTGCATGTCAAAACATATGTTGTAACGTCAGATTATATGTATGTCACATTGGAAATCCGCAAAAAAAGAAAACAAAAAAAAAAATAAACTAAAACCATTAAAATCGCTATCGTCTGCGTCATCATTTAAAATCAACATGCGTGCGTCCGAGCTGCCTCTTTTTATTTTGCCATGGACACATGTGATACTGGTTAGTTGGTTGTTTGGACGTCATGCACTTATGCAAATGCCACATGAATACAATGACCGCAAAAAGCGAAATGAGAGATGATAAAAGTTTACAATAACAAAATAGGTTAAATAAAATACAAAGACAATATAGAACAGTGAATTTCAAAGCAAGTGATAGAGTGAGAGTAAGAATAAATGAAACAAGCAAGAGCGTGCTAAGTTCGGCCGGGCCGAATCTTATAAACCATTCACCATGGATCACATTTGTCGCGTTCTATGCGCGGTATCTCTTTTTAGGCAAACAAAGAATATTGAATGAGAACTGTTATGCTATTGGAGCTATATGAAGTTATAGTCCGATTCGGACCATAAATGAATGCTGAACATTGTAGAAGTCATTGTGTAATATTTCAGTTCATTCAGAAAGGAATTGCGCCTTGTAGGGGCTCAAAAAGCAAAATCGGGAGATAGGTTTATATAGAAGCTGTATCAAGCTATTTGCGATTCAGACCATATTAGACACGTATGTTGATGGTCATGAGAGAAGCCGTTGTACAAACTTTCTGCCAAATCGGATTAGAATTCCGCCCTCTAGAGGCTCAAGAAGTCAAAACCCAAGATCGGTTTATATGACAGCTATATCAAAACATGGACCGATTTGAACCATACTTGGTGCAGTTGTTGGAAGTGATACCAAAACACCACTTGCAAAATTTCATTCAAATCGGATAAGAATTGCGACTTGCGGTTTATATGGCAGCTATATCAAAACATGGACCGATTTGGCCCATTTATAATCCCAACCGACCTACACTAATAAAAAGTATATGTGCAAAATTTCAAGCGGCTAGCTTTACTCCTTCGAAAGTTAGCGTGCTTTCGACAGACAGACGGATGGACGGACATGGCTAGATCGACTTAAAATGACATCAAGAATATATATACTTTATGGGGTCTCAGACGCATATTTCGAGGTTTTACAAATAGATCGGCGAAATTAGTATACCCCCATCCTATTATGGAGTGTATAAAAATGAAAAATAGACTGACGGATATTTCCATTAAGGCAAGAAAATTGACTTCTGCGATATTAGCAAGTTTAGTTCGATTCAAGTTTTAACGAAATTATAAAGGGGGTACTTTTTTATACTCGCCACCATTGACACTACAATGGCCGTTTGACTTCCTCTGGGTACCTAGAAATCAAACATTATATATGATGGGGCTGAAATTTGCTACGTAAAATACACTTATGTGGAACACAGGTAATATCTTCACAAAATATTGCTCAAGTATATGAATTTCACAGAAAATTTTATTATTTTTAAATTTCATAGAATTTCGACATTTAATGTTAAAATCTATAAAGACGAACAATATTTTTCTCATATAGGTATCTGATATATGTAGCTTCCATATGAACCATATATTCCATACGGTCCCAAGAAGCTTTAAGTTTAGTTAAATTTTTTAGAAATCATGGCTGAATGATAAGAGGTTAAGACACTTGCCGAAAACAGAAAGTGGAAAGGCCCCATAAACATTAAGTATATCAAAATGAGCCGATTAAAAATTAAACAAATAGAACAAAACAAAAATCAAGAAAAGACAAGTACTGTCATAAATTACAAAAAATGTACGTCGACTGATCGCTTTACACAATCTTATTAAGTGAATCCTGGTCAGAAATGTACGTAAAGCACACATGGGCCCTTTAACTAAGTTAATTTGCCTAAATATCATTAGAATACATGGTGGTGGGGTTCCAAGATTCGGCCCGGCCGAACGTAGCACTTCTTTTCTTCTTTTTCTTTTAAATAATTTATATACAAATGAATTTTGTCCTTTCATTATAACCATAGATATATGTATGTGTTTTTTGCTTCAAAATATTTTTGTAAAAAAAATCAAAACAAAACAATTTAAACCTTCCTTATAACCACTCACTGTTTGTTTTTTATTTAATATTTTTTTTAATGAAAGCCTACGCCGCTACACATGAATCTTGTCACTGTACTGTACTGAAAAAGATAAGAAGAAAATGTATTATCTAAAGACAAACAAAATAAAAGCTAAAATTAATGACAAAAGTGCTCTACTCTATTAGATGGGGCCACAGAGTAATTCAACAAAAAGTAGGTCGCATTTGGACATTAACACCACCTGCGTTATCAGTGTCTAAGACAAAAAGAAAACCAAAAAAAAACAGGGCATAGAATTCATTTCATTGTAGTGGGATTTTAGAATAGTTGCCAACCAACAGTAGAGGCTTAAAAGAATTTTCATTGAAAGGGGAGTTGGCAACCCTACAAAAATTGTTTGCTTTAAAAAACGGAGTTATTTTTAATAAATCATGGGAAAAGAATAGATATTTGTTTTTAAAAATTTAACGTTTCAAAAATACATACTGAAATCTATATCTTAACGCTCCCACCGGCTTCTCCTATCCCTTTAAAATTTGTAAACTACTTTAAAAATTTTAATCTCTATATGCCTACATTTGTATGAATTGTAAGCTCGTGTAAAACCGTTATGTGGGCGTTTGGGGGCTATTGTTGAAAAAAGGCCTCAACTGCAGCAAAATTAAAGTGAAAAAAGTTTTCCTGCTGCACACATTTGAAATGTGGAACACACGTATTAATGGCCTCTTTTTACTTATTTACCATTTTTTTCTCCTTCTTTACAACATTTGCTGCAATTAATGCAGTTTGTAGATGAACTAAATCGCCGGAAAGGGGCGGAGAACATACATGCGAGTGTGTAGAAATAAAACATTTTGTGTTTGCCTTAAAAAGTAGGACGAATATGAAAAAGTGTATTTTAAGCTTTAAGGTAAATTGGAAATGGTCTATTTCTAAAGATACATCATAGTATAGTTATATCATATGTACTCTAAAGGCAATTATTAGGTTAACCCATTTGTTATGAAATCGTGCCTATATTCTTTTACATAAAAAAAAGTATTCTGGCCAATCAGGGTACTTTGAACAAGGTAACGTGAAAGGAGTGTAGAGGAGAAGCTAAAGTCTCAGATCAGACCTTCAGACTTGAGGGGGAGATGAAGAATATATAAAGAAACAAGTTGGTCGATTATTTAAGATTTTTCCTTATTCGTAGGATTTTAGCAATAAAAACGAGCCAAAGAAAAATAACTTTAAAATAAAGACGCTATCTTTAAATTTGATTTCATATTTACTATAACCAATGAAAACGATCATCCGTTTTAAATTTTGATGGTTAATTGATTCTTATTTTAAATCACAGATGACTGTCCAATATTATTTTTTTAACTTGCCATCTTAACCTAAAAAAAGTAAAAAACGATACATTTTAAGACGCTCTTTCTTGTGAAGCTAGTTTGAGTTTTATAACAAGACCAAAGGAAATTTTTCCTTAATAAGTTGAAAAATTATTTATCTTTAAATTAAAGGTCACCGTAGCGCAGAGGTTAGCATATCCGCCTATCACGCTGAATGCCTGTGTTCGAATCCGGCCGCGAAAAGTGGAAAAAATTTAAGCGGTTGTTGTAGCCACATTCGAATGAGGAGGTGACAATTCTCGTCAAGCTCCTGTAGGCAAGCAAGCTCGTTCCGGTCCAAGGCCGGACTGAACGCCTGTGATTTGAATCCGGGAGCGAGCAACGAAAAAATTTTTGAGCGGTTGTTGTAGCCACATTCGAATGTGGAGGTGGCAATCCCCGTCAAGCTCCTCTAGGTGAGCAATCTCGTTCCGGTCCAAAGGACCGATCGCCGTGGGAACATGGTGGCCAATGGTTATTTAAAGGCGCCAATAACTCGCCATGTAGTATTGAGCATCATAGACAGTCGGTATTTATGCGAGGCTCGGTGCCGCCCGGCCTCTCACTGAGACTCTCACCTCGATAACGTTGATTGTCCGCGACTGCAGTTTCAGCTACTCTATATGAAGCATTCCAACATCCACAACCTGTGAAACGCCCGGTAGTTCGCAGCTAAGCTTCTCGTGACAGCAATAAAAACCACACGTACCTCAAAGTTCCAGCGTGTGTGGTGCTCACAGCTATCCCATGCCGTGATTTTAAGCACTGGATTTTTATGCTGGCGACATTTGTGAGCTATTTTGCCATATAAAAAATTCTCCGTAAAGAGGTGTCGCATTGTAGTACGCCGTTCGAACTAGGCTATAAAAATGGCGCCCCTTATCGTTGTGCTTAAAAATTTGAATCGGACAGCACTCAGTGATATTTGAGAAGTTTGCCCCTGTTCCTTACTGGAATGTTAATGAACAAACTTGCATTTTTATCTTTGGCTCTTTTTAAATAAGGAAAAAAATTGTCAGTTTAGGAAGAAAATAGCAAGCATGCACCTCTCCGACAAGCCAACATGTATGTGGAGGCGCATAATTCCACGGGGAAAACTACTGGCGTAGAGTAATTTTTGTTGTTGCAGTCACATTTATATGTAGAGGTGGCGATCCTCGTCCAGCTCTATTGGTGAGGAAGCTTGTTCCGGTCCAAATGACCAATCGCCTCAGCAACGTTATGGCCATTGGTTATTTAACGGCGTCAATAACTCGCCTTGCCATATCGAGTATCATAGGCATTCATCATAATGCGGAAATGCCATGCGCGCCGGCATATGACTTCTTATAATTTCTGTAATAGTGCTCAGTGACCTCTTATCAAAAGCCAGCTATTCCTTCTTTCTACGTCCGTTGACATAGGGCAGTTCAGCATTCATGTACAGATCCCCGTCTTGCCACAAACTCTGCACTGCCCATATCCTCTAGAATTTTCAGTAGTTCGACAATGGGCATATCTGTAAGGCCAGCGATTGGTTCGCTTCTAATGGACAAGAATTTCCTCACATATTTGTCCGCTTTTTTTTCATTTCCTTTCGTCCCCCTTCTCATTTCGCGGAATAAAATTATAAAAATTTCGCCATGCACTTCAACTTCCACTCTTCTTCAATCCAAACCCTGGAGAGCTGCTATCTTTTCCATATAAATTCTAAGTTGAGAAGGCAGAACCCTCTCCCTTAAAGACCGTACACACGTCCGGCAGACTCAGCGGCATATCATCCCTGATATCATCTTGGAGCGCTAAGTGAAGACTGAGTTCTCACCTTTCTAAAACTCACCGTCCGTCTCCCAATCAGCTGAACATTCGTGATCTCGCTGATCGTCGGCAGAAATTTGACGAGTGCGGAGCACAAGCTCCGTCTTACTAGAGTTAGTCCTCAACCCATTTCTCGTAACCCATCTCGACAGTCTCTTTCCAAGATATTGCAGATCGTCGACAAATAATTGCCTTGAATAGAGCGTCTCCATCTACATTTTCACCGCCTCTTAGCTGCTATTGGTGTAAATTCCGTCCTCTCACCTTAGAGAGCTTAGCGTGCTGGGTAGCACTTCGTGTTACCTAGGTGCTCCACTAGCGCCTTTCAACTCCACAGAATTTCACCAATAAACTTATCTTCGCCCTCCTCGTCCTTCTGGAAACTGCCTTTGGTTTAATGACAAACGTCCCAGCTATCTGCCACATTCTCTCTTTGCCTTTTTAGAAAGCCTCCAATTTTTTTCTTGAGTACTTTACCTTCAGTAGCGGTGTCTGCCTGTGTAGCAACCTCTGAGTGCCAGCTCACTTTCTACAAGTACATTAGAATAAAAATCGTGATAGTAATAGTTAGTGACAGTGGCAATAATATCTACTACCACTTGAAAGAATGGTTCATTTCATGGCTGAATAATAGAAGGTTGGGTCAATTGCCGAAAACAGAAAGTGGAAAGGCTCCATGAACATAAAGGAAGCCAAAATGTGCCTATTAAAAAATGACACAATTAAGAAAAAACGTAAACAAAGAATGAGTGGAAAAAGAGAACAAGTTAATATCCCAAATGGCAAGTACATTACTTTATTTTAATTGGCTATGACAGAATATTTGTTCCACTAGCCAAACGTAGAATAGCGTTCCAAGCGCCTCGATCTTCTGCGCTCATTCTAAAATCTCTGACACCAAGTTTCGAGGTGTCTCCCATAACTTGATCTTTCCATCGGGCTTTTAGTCTTCCCATGGCAAGTACATAGGTACTGTCAAAAATTAAAAAAAAATGCAATTGTTTTCATAATTACTCATACCGTTTTTTATCTATAATGAGTATTAATTATATGAAATATACAGGTGAGCGCAAGCTATCAGCAACACTTTTGTGCATTCAGAAATTCCACGGCAGCCAAGCGTCATGCTATGAATGTATACACAAATGCAATTGAATGTAAAATGCAAATAAATGACTGAATAAAACAAAGGCCAGAAAAATAAACACATCTCGGTTTGTGTATTTTTGCAACTTATCAGGGCCTTAAATTAATTTTCTAAAATAGGAACAACGTGTAAATATGTACAGTGTATTGTAAGAAGTGTATTATGCAATACAAACTTACTAATTAGTTTTATCTGTAATTCAAGCACTTGGCCACAGGTTGTTTGACTTAAAAATGAGGAAATTGCAATACATTTGCAGAACCTTGAAACCTGGTAAAACTACGCGAAGATAGCAGTAATTCCAATTCAAAGTAAAAAACTTAGTACAGTCAAGCAAAAGTGTGCCGAGTTTTAAGAATTTGACCGTTATTGCGATTTCTGCTATGCTACTCTGTTTCAACGCGTTATCTCCATGCCATATATAGAAAATAACTTTTATGTATTTTAAGTATTCAAATCTAATGGTGGAAAGGCCCCTTTATCCCAAATTGAAATATTGTAATAACTGGAAAAGCAACAGCTGATTTGTTATGCCTTTAAGTTCCTTTCTATGTTTTGATGTTGAACACCTGTCTCTGCCTTATCCTTTTTTTTGTCATGGTTTTACAGAACTTTAACAAAAATATTGTTTTAATTTGATATTGTTAATTAACTTTTTTATTCTAGTTCTTATTTTCATATCTACCAAAAGTACTATACAATTTTGTTTAACTATTTCTTAATAATTATGTACTGCCACTTCAGCAATTAAGTTTTGTGGTTTCATACACACACACATAGATTCCATTTAATATTGCTGGATTGCATTGCATTGCACACGTATGACAGAAATCATTGAAAATATGAAAAAAACATTTGTTGAGTTTTTTTTAGTTTGTCATTATATTACAGTCAATTTGTGTATCATTTGATGCCTGCTAATATAATACTAATGTGTATGTTTGCAAATTACACTTTGTATTTGTATGAGTGTACCACCACCCAGCGGGAAAGTTGAGCAGTAAAAGTTGCTTCTAAAAGGCCTTATTTTGGAAACACAAGACATGCCAGAGGCCTTCCCTACTCTTTGCTATTTAACAAGGTGTGTTCAAAAATATAAGGCCTTGCCTTCTCATATCCAAAAGTAGGGCTTATAAAGGGCCGTATGCAGAAGCAGGTTTTAAAAGTGTAAGACAACAGTAATGCTCTCTTTGAGAGCATTTTTGAGAAAGACAACTTAATTTAAAATGTTTCTCTTTAGACTGGAATCTCCGAAAATCTATTGTTAGAATGAGAATTTTATTTTTACTTTTCTTTTTTGCCATCGCCGGGCCCTTTGTTTACTAAACCGATGTGCTATTTTCTGGGCTACCGAACCATAACGTCGTTATAAGCCTAATATATGTCGACTTCCTTTTTGTTTTATATTTTCTTTTGTTTACTTGTGCAAAGACATGATGAACTCAAAGCTAAGAATTGCCATTATAGAAGGTGATTTTGGACGAAGTAAATTTGGAAAGTGAAAAAGATTCAATACAAAGTAGGGATTGTTTGAGCTAAGGTTTCCAAATGCGGGTCTTTCTCAACTTTCCCGCTGGGCAATTTTGTTGATTGCAGTTTATGTTACATATAAATAATACTTACATACGTACATACATTTTAGTGCTATATTTTATTGCTTTTTTTTGCACTCGTCAAGCATTTTCATTTTTGTGTTTTTCGTTTAGTTTCTCTCTATCATCTACAGCTAAAACATGACGTTGAAGTTTGAAATAGTCTCACTAGGTTTTTGACCTTGACATAAAATAGCAATACACTAGAGAGAGAGGGAGAGCTTGAGCAAAAACAAATGTTGCAAAATAGAACAAAATAAAAATAGTCATAATTACAAAAATATGTTTGTACGCGTATGTATTAACATACATAGCAAAGCACAATTATAGATTGTCTGTACATGGGTACATACAGACGAACACTGACACACAAGACTTCGAGATATTCCGACACTAATTGATTGGAAATAGTTGCACATAATGTTACGTACGAACCTACCACCACCTTCTTGCCTTGCACTTTTGCCACAAGTTTCATATGGGTGTTAATATTTTAACGATTTTCAGAGCATTCTTTGCACTTTTTACACAAATATTACCCTGTTTGCTCAAAACAAAGTAAAAGTCAACCAAGTTTTGTGGTTTTACCCACCATACTATTTCCTCGCCATGGCATATGACTGGGCTAGACCCAAAGGTGTCAAAGTTAAGCCAGAGAAGACTAAAATATGCCTGTTCACTAGGAAGACGAAGGTGGGCCATTTTAACGCACCACGTTTCCTCAATAAGACGATTTCGATATCTGCCAAGGTGTGATCTAGGATAGGAAACTTTATTGGAAGTGTCACATTCAGAAGCGTACTGAGAAGACTCACAATTGTTTGGCACTATGAAGACGGACCGTTGGCTCGAAATGGGGCCTGAATCCAAGGATAGTCTACTGGTTCTACTTACGCCTCAGTAGTTTGGTGGACTGCAACATAAGGACTATACAAAAGGTTCAGAGAACATGTTGTCTTGGCATAGGCGGAGCGAACACTCCCACCAGGGCACTGGAGACTATTATAGATATCCGACCCACTGACATACAAATTAAGTGTGAGGCATCCACTGCGGCTATGAGACTTAAGGCGATGGGAGAATGGATTGAGGATAGGAGCAGCTCATATCATGGCGGTATCATGGTCATCTGCACAGTCTTGGATTGACGGAACCTTAGTATTGCCATCTGGAAGATCATGTTACACGGTTGGATCAAAACTAGAGGACAGAGTGGGCCTGGGAGTATACATTGAGAACCCAGGGGCTGAGATCTGTTTTAGACTGCCTGACCATAAAATGGTCCTCCAGGCGGAGATACGGGCGATCACGGAATGCGTGAAGTGCTGTGGTACTAACGCGAGGACGTCGAGTGTGAACATCTTTACGGACAGTAAAATTGTCATAAGGGCAATAACAACCAGGACGGTAAGGTCACGAACAGTCTTGCAGTGCAAGAAGGAGATTAACGCCTTCTCTGAGAATTGAAAAATTCGCATCGTTTGGGTCCGGGCCATAACGGAGTAAGGGGAAATTAAAGGGCAGATGATATGGTGGTGAAGGCCTGAGGATTGCCGTCAATAAACTTAGTTAACCCGAAGCCTTTCGGGTCGACGCAGTCCGAGTTAAAGGATTAGGCGACGAATGCGCATGCAACATTGTGGAACAGCGAAACGGTCGGTAGGACGGCGAAAATCCTATGGGGGGATCCAGATCGTGAGAAGACGAGGTTTTTACTGAAAGGAAGCAAGAAGGAGGTCAGTATAGCTATTGGGATCATAACGGGACACATAAGACAACTAGCTCACTTATGTAAAATCGGTGCGGCAAGTGATAGCATGTGTAGGACATGCGGGGAAGATGATGATACGTTGGAGCATTTCCTTTGTCATTGCCGGGCTTTCGCGTCTAACAGATACCAGCACTTAGGTGAAGTAGCACGGAATTCCTAACTTAAAAATTTCTTTTTAGAGGTTACTTTATAGTTTTTGGAGCGCACAACAAGCCGACTACAGACATTGGTGTATGTCCATAGTGGCATGGGGCGGATTAATATCTGCACCCTCTTTTCAACCTAACCTAATCATATATGAGTTCTCGGGACCTGAATAAAATATGATCGAGACCAGCCCCTATTAAGATATAACTACGTATATAGTAGTGGAGTTATAAAAAATAGGATGATTATTATATCCCTGTTTAATTTAATCCAGATTTGGTTATAGGTGCCATATAGAAAGAATTCTCGAGCGCATTTATTATCCGATTTCGTTGAAATTTGACGCAGTGACTTATGTTAGGCTTTTCGATATCCGTGTCCTTTATGGTTCGGATAGGTTTATTTTTGGATATAGCTGCCAAAAAGACCAAAATTTTGTTCTACAAAATTGAACAGTGACTTATATTTATTAGACCACTTAATGTCCTTGCCGAAATTGGGTGCATAAGTTATCCGGATTATGACAAAAGAGGGTTTACATATATTCCCGAGGTGGTGGGTATCCAAAGTTCGGCCCGGCCGAACTTAATGCCTTTTTATTTGTTAATACTCAAATCTTCCTTTCTTACGCAATTCTCATTTCCATTACCTCTACTCACATTGGCGAAAAAAATGAAGTATTTGAATATGTAACATAAATTATCAAATTTTTCTAATTTTATATAAATTATAATTTTTTTCGTAATTTTCTTGTCAAATCTAAATTTATTATTAAAATTGTCAAAAATAAAGCACATCCACATTGTATCTATAGTTACAGTTTTGTGATTACAAGATCTATTTATTTCCAAACCTTTTGTATATATTAGAAAAATTCTCGTGAATGCCATTCATAACGTGATTTATCCGGCATTGTGCAATATTTTCATGGTCATGCAAATTGTTTATTTTATATTTTTTTTTTTTTGCTTATTTCTTGTTTGCTATTATTACAAAACTTGCAAAACTCGCAGCAGCTATAGCAACAAATTATATATAAAAGCAACAACAATGTAACTTGTAAGCAAAAACAATGCAATATAGAATGAAATGGTATTACTGCCAACACAACGAAAAATGATTTTATACACTTTGCCATACAAAATGGAAATGCACAACAATGAGACAGGCAACCATGTTTAGCAGCGCGATAGATGGTCAAGGTCAAGTCTAAATATATTTTGTTCAATGTATTCATTACTGATTAATAATATGGAAGTTTATAAGGAAATGATTATTACAAACGAAAGATGATAATTATATGTAGTGTTTGCAATACATATACATCAAAAGAAATGTATAAATTAAATGAAATTAAAATACTCATACTAGTTTTGGTTATATACAAAAATTAAATAATTTATGAGTTTTCATAGCTTAGTTTTATAAAAAAACAAATTTCAATAATAAAGTGTCATAAAGCTTTACAGAAATGGGGGTACTATTCAATATCGATTTATCTTTGAATAACATAATAGAATCCGGTTATAATCATCATGTAAGCGAAGGAATTTGTTAAAATTTTTGTTTATCAAAACTTTGAGAAATATAACCACTACGTGTGAAGGTCCACTAGTAATTTGCTGAGTTTAAGGCTTTCGATATAGTTATGAAAAACGAATATCTTTATTGGTATTAACTTATTTACATCGAGTTAGTTGTACCAACATCATTTGAATTGAATTATTTTTCACACCAACTCATCGATATTAATAGTGGTTTTTAGCGATGGAATGAAGTACGGTGTTAACGGTAACGGAAGGAGTAAAGCTAGTGTAGGTCAGTTGGGATAATAAATGGTGTGGGTCAGTTGGGATAGTAAATGTTTTGATATAGCTGCCATATAAACTGATCTTAGGTATTGACTTCTTGAGCCTCTAGAGGGCGTAATTCTCGTCCGATTTCACTGAAATTTTGCACGTAGTGTTTTGGTATTACTTCCAATGATTCAAATCGGTTCATAATCTGGTATAGCTGTGCTAACTATGATTCAAATCGGTTCATAATCTGATATAGCTGTCATATAAACCGATCTTGGATCTTGACTTTTTGAGCCAATAGAGCGCGCAATTCTCATCCGATTAGGCTGAAATTTTGCATGAGGTGTTTTGTTATGACTTCCAATGATTCAAATCGGTTTATAATCTGGTATAGCTGCCATATAAACCGATCTTGGATCTTGACTTCTTAAGCCAATAGTGCGCGCAATGCTCAACCGATTAGGTTGAAATTTTGCACGTAGTGTTTTGTTACGACTTCCAATAACCGTGCTAAGTATGGCGCAAATCGGTACATACTCTTATATAGCTGCCATATGAACCGATCTGGGATCTTGACTTCTTGAGCCTCTAGAGGGCGCAATTCTTATCTGATTTGGCAGGTATTTTGTACAACGGCTTCTCTTATGACTTTCAACATACGTGTCTAATATGGTCTGAATCGATCAATAGCTTGATACAGCTCCCATATAAACCTATCTCCCGATTTTGCTTCTTGAGCCTCTACATGGCGCAATTCTTATCCTAATGAACTGAAATATTACACAATGACTTCTACAATGTTCAGCATTCATTTATGGTCCGAATCGGACAATAACTTGTTTCTTTTATATTTTTTAATTTTATCTAACTTTTCATACTTTACTTCTTTTATAACTTTATTTGGCACAAAACGATATGGAAAAACATATCTGTTAATTAATGGTTACACGTTTCTTTGTAAACGGTAATAGATAGACGCCATTTATTGTAAAAAATCAATTGACTTTGATTTTTTAGCCATGACTGATGGTTATGTGTACATGTGATGTGATTACAATGACCATACATCAGATGTGTCATGTAAACTCTGCATTAAGTAGAACTAGCGTGTATACTCGATTAATCGTTATTCGATTATTAATGACCTTTCAAATAATCGAAAAATTTACAATTATTCACCCAGAAAAATTGGTCTGCTCATATCAGCAAATGCTGTATGTTGGTATTAAATTAAAAATTTTAAACTTTTGAATAAATTATTCTAAAATTTTTGAACTTCTAAAAACTGCTGCAGACTTTCTGCTGTTACAGCAAACATTTTTGCTGTTTCTACTAAAAAATTACTATGCTGTTTCTACTAACAAATTTCAAATAAGCAAATAATCGAAAAATTTAGAACGGTTAATGGATTAATCGTTTGCATGTCATACATTTTTAAAGTATCAGGTTTAGTGCTGAAAAGCCTGTTGTTTGCTTAAAATTACTGCTGCTTAATTATGAAGGGGATTTTAGAAGAAACAAGTGCTTTGAATGACATTTTCAAATAGAAAAACACCAGTCATAGAAAAACACCACATCCAAAATTTCAGGCAAATAAATTAATAATTGCGCCTTCCAGAGGCTCAAAAAGTCAAACTGTGAGATCGGTTTATATGGCAGCTATATCAGGTTATATACCGATTTAAACCATACTTGGAACAGTTGTTGGAAGTCATACCAAAACGACATATGTAAAATTTCAACCATGTTGGATAAGAATTGTGCCCTCTAGAAGCCCAAGAAGTCTAATCGGGAGATCGGTTAATAAGGTGGCTATATCAGGATATGGACAGATTTAGACCATTTAGACACTGTTGTTGGAAGTCAAAACAAAACACTTCACGCAAAATTTCGGATAAATCTGATAAGAATTGCGCCCTCTAGAAGCTCAAGAAGTCAAGACTCAAGATCGGTTTAAATGTCAGCCGTATCAGGTTATTACCCATATTTAGTAAAAGTTGTTAAAAGTCATACAAACTTTTTTTACAGCAGACTTGTTTACACAAAGCAGCAGATTTTGTTAGTTGAAAGACCGGTAAGAAATGTTTGCTAATATAGCAGCCCTATGTTTGCTGAACAGCAGTAATGTCTGCTTTTTCATTTTTAGCAGACAAAAACTGCTGTTTTAGCAAACATTTTGCTGTTTTAAATAACAAATTTGGTTGAGTGTATAGAACAATCTGCCGATTTAAGGTCTTTGGTGTGAAAAGCCACATCTATTATCCGATTTCGCTGAAAGTTGACACAGTGATTTATGTTAGGCTTTTTGACAGCTGTGTCCTATATGTTTCAGATCGGTCTATACTTGGATATTGCTGCCAAAAAGACCAATATTGTGGTGTCTTACATATATACCCATGGTGGTGGGTGCCCAAAGTTCGGCCCAGCCGAACTTAATGCCTTTTTACTTGTAGTTATTCTCTTGTTTTTCAGAGTAATCTTTAAGTTTTTGGGGTGGGGCTTACTGGTCCTGCACCCCAACTGTATGGATTGTTTGGATCTTAACAAGTTAAATCAAATGTAAAGAGCCGAGATGTATATGATTTGGGGGCAGCCGTCTATCTTGAATATTATATTTTATCTATATTAGATAAAAAATTAAGGTCTCTGCCAACTATTTGATATTTTGGCAACTCTCTGAATAAAAAAAAAAAAACACAAAAGTCCCATTAGTTTTAATAGAAAACAGAGCAATACATAAAAAGGAGATTTTAGTGAAAAAATAGCTGGAGAAATCCGAAAAGAGTCATCACTTTACCAAAAGTATATGCTCAAACTAAATACGATATTTGCTAGCATTTTGGGGACATTTCTTATAAATGTCCCCAAACTAAACATTTGAATACAAAAAGTCGTCAAAGTATGCCACTTACAAATATTGATACAAGCTTTATTTTTAATGATTTTCTCAAGGTTTCTGCCAATTCTTTAAAATTTTGGCAACAATAAAAAACCACAAAAATCCCATTAGTTTTAACAGAAAACAAGGCAATGCATAAAAAAAATTAGTGAAAAAATGGCTGGAGAAATCCGAAAAGAGTCATCATTATACAAAAAATATATGCTCAAACTATATGATATTTGCTAACATTTTGTGGACATTTCTTATAAATGTACCCAAACTAAACATTTGAATACAAAATGTCCTCAAAGTATGCCACTTACAAATATTGATACAAACTTTATTTTTAATGATTTTCTTAAAGTTTTTGCCAGCTCTTTGAAATTTTGGCAACAATAAAAAAGCACAAAAATCCCATCAGTTTTAATAGAAAACAGGGCAATACATAAAAATGGTATTTTAGTGAACAAATGGCTGGAGAAATCCGAAAAGAGTCATCATTTGACAAAAAATATATGCTCAAACTATATGATATTTGCTAACATTTTGGGGACATTTCTTTAAAATGTCCCCAAACTAAACTTTTGAATACAAAAAGTCCTCAAAGTATGCCACTTACAAATATTGATACAAGCTTTATTTTTAATGTTTTTCTCAAATATAACAATTTCAAAATATTTGTTTTTTCATATAATTACGATTTATTTAATTTTATACATCTCACTCATATTTAAACTTCAGTTTGTTTTTTGTTTACTTATTATATTATTTGCAAAAAATCAATTTATTTTTGACATTTTTCTCCCATTTTCTATTTCTTTTTTCAGACTCTTTTTGTGCTCTTCTTATACATAAATATGCGGGAATAGAAAAAGATTGTATACACGTTGAAAAAATACACTCAGATATAACGGAAATATATATATTTTGAACAAAAAAATCTCTGTCTGATGTATATACAAATTTTCGCAGACCAAAAGCAAATGAGTAATTTAAACGCGCGTTTAACATAAAAAGTATATATTTTTTCGGACCAAACAAAAACGCAATGCATACGGCTGTTAACAAGGAATCTACGAATAGTTTATCGCTGATTAAAATGATGAATTTGTGCGAAAATGTATCGCTTTCTTAATGCACAACAACATAGAAGCAGAGCAAAATTACGCAATTATCATCAGTTGTTGTTATATTTCGTTATATTAATTAAAAGAAAAGTTGTAAATGTTGTCGTCATCAACAACGACGTCAACAACTACTTGTTCGCTGCCAGCATCAACGCTTCTTCTATTTTAGTGGTAGCGTATGATGGTATGAACTCAGCTCTACTACGGCTCAACAAAAATCGTGCGTGTAAATATCGTGTGGAACAAAAATAACAGAGCAACAACCAGAAATCGGGAGAAATACATAAAAAACGCAAAACTATTTAATAATAATAATTATAATAACAATAATAAAAATAGCAATAATAATTCTCACAACGCTTGTTAATACGGAAGACATTAGAGAAATCCAGAGATAACCAAAACCTAAACTCCTTCCTGCCATCATTCATCATTACGTAAAACCGATTGAATCAATCTATTTTATTTTGTTTTAACTTAATTTTAATATATATATGCATACACATATATATATACATATGCATTCATATACATACAAATTGTGTTACATATTTCGATAATTTATTTTGCTAATCATACAAAAACAACAAAAGGAGAGAGAAAAATCATTTTATTTTGGATTAAACATAAACCATTGTATATTTTAAACAACAACAACCAATAACAAAACGTAACAAAAAACTGCCTTTACCAACCAAACAAATTAACAAAAACAACAACAACCAGAACCAGAGAATAAGGACAACAATTCGAATATTTAAAAATAAAAAACAAACAAAAAAAATATAAAAATACCCACCGAAAATACTGGGCTTAAAATTTGTAACGCTTTTATTTAAACAACATCAAAAACATTTGGAAAGCAACAACAAAAAACCCACAAAATTCCAGACACTAAATATTAAAGCATCTATTCTTGGGTCATCGTTTGTTTTGCTACAAACTTGCCACCCTCTAAACTCGTTCGCTGTTTATTTGGAACCTTCTCCCATTTTCATTGAGTGATTGAAAGCAACGCCATCTTCATATTGTCTTTAAATTGCTGTTGAATTGGCCAATCTGTTGTTCATTCGGTTTTCCATTAAAGAGATATGGCAACACCTCAAGTCAAAGACTTGGTGTTGCGTTCGCCAGCTGGTTCATCCGAGGTCATAACATTCTCATGGCCCCTGCAAGTCGGCACCGGCCAAGATCGTCACGACAATGGCATCGATATTATTGATACAATTAAATTTGTATGCGATGAACTGCCCAGCATCTCGTCGGCCTTCGAGGAGATTAATCTTAATCATATAGACACTGCCTGTTATAAGACTATGACAAATCTTGTCGATCGTTTCAATAAAGCTGTTGACAGTATTGTTGCATTGGTAAGTATTTTCATTTTAAATATTTCACCTTTATATTCCAAAAAATAAATTTATCATTTAATTTTTTGTTTTATTAACTGGCTCGTCTGGCAACCCATCGCTCCTGTTTCGAGTTATCCCTTAGGATCTGTGTAGGAAAATCTTAAATATGTGGAAGAGCGAGGTGAAGTCGTCCAAGAGTCTCATTTTGCTACTTGATAGAGGAGAAGAATGAATTGTGCAAGGTGCTCTCTAAGCGTCCCAGAAATATGTTTTTCTAATCTTTCGCATGATTACCCTTTGGTACCTATACTGGGAATCTCTAAATAACTGCAAGAGCAAGCTGAAGAAGTCATGAGTCTGATTTTAAAAGTCGATAGGGAAAATTATTGAATCTAACAGGTTTTGCAGGTTGCTCTCTATGGATCCAAGAGCCATTGAGAACAATCTGAAGCATGCATCTGGATAGAATGTACAGGGACCTGCACAGTTAATCTCTAAAAAAGTGCAAGAAGAAGGTGAAGACGTGAAAAGGGCTTCAAGGGCCTGATTTTGAGAGTTGATAGAGGAAGTTAGTGAGTGTATTATGTTCGCAGGGAGCTCTCAAAGGAATCAAGGGCACTTGAGAACATTCTGAAAGATTAACCTGAACAGAATTCAGCTCTGATACGCTCAAGCTATAGACTTGAGACGGACTTCCATTGGTGCCCCAACGTAACCTGAGGGTCGATATACTCGGATAGGATTGATGTCTCTCTGATACAAAATAGAGCCGAGGCTTATAAAGGAATGGAAATTAGGCTGAACGGGAAATTCAATTGAACCCTACACGTCGCTGGGAAGGCGTACTACCTGCTGTGTTACAAAGAGCAGGACCGCCTCCTTGAGAGAATTTTAGAAGCTGCGACATGTTGGGGTGTTTTTCACGCCGTAAGCGCGGAAAACAAGCCGCTCCCTACACATTAGTCTCCCATCTTTGGTCTTAAAAGCCCTAGAGAGACTACTTGACATGTGTATTAAGGACCGTTTCGACCTTTTACTGGCACTGGGCTATCAGCATGCTTACACTCCAGCACGGGATAGCTGTGAGTACCATACAAGCTGGAGCATTGAGGTCCGATCTGTGTGGTGTTCAATGCTGTCACGAGAAGCTTAGCTGCGAGCTACAAGTCGCGTCCACAGGTTGCGGATAGTGGAATGCTCCATTCAGAGTAGCTGTAACGGTAGTCGCAGACAATACGCGGTATCGAGAGGAGAGTCTCAGTGAGAGGTTGGGTGGCACCAACTCTTGCACAAAAACTGAGTGCCAACGATGCGCGATATGACAAGGCGAGTTATTGGCGCCTTTAAATAACCAATGGCCAACCTGTACCCGCGGCGATCGGTCCTTGGACCGGAACGAGCTTGCTCACCTACAGGAGCTTGACGAGGATCGCCACCACCACATAAAAATGAGGGTACAACAACAGCATGCTTACCCCAAGGTGGTCCGGTTGAAAGTCCACTTCATGATGTCTCTCAATTTCGGCACGGGATAACTATGAGCACCAGGTAGACTGGAGCTTTGAGCTCTTGATCTGAATTAGGTTTATACGCTGCTAAAAGTTCGGATAATCCACGCATCATTGACAGAGGTCTTGATTAGGAGGATGGAGTTTATCCTCCCTTTTATGGTTTCTGTTTTTCAAAAGGATTCTCAGGTATTTTCGACAGGGAGAGGGTGAAAGTCGTTGGATGGCCGATTCCTTCCTCCTTCTACGGACTTCGTTCAGGCCAACGGACCCCAGAAAGACTGAGCTGGTACTAAAGCTTACGCAAGGAGGCAAAAGATTCGAGACATGTCCTGCATTGGATGGAGCTATCGCTTTCTTCGAATGCCAACTTCCTGAAAGTGATTCTTGACCAGAGAGAAAACCTCGACACAAATCGCAGCACATAGTCTAATATGAATGTATTTCGATTGTTCATGGTCCTCCAAAACCAAATTTAAACGGTGCCCCAAGTGAAATATAAGGAGTGTTATAAGGATGTTTGGGCAATTTATTTTAATCACCACTTTTACCAATCTGCCTTCAATCAGAATTGGCCATCACGTGGCACATAGCTTCACGCGCTTTATATATTGTGGGCAGTTGCATTGCTATTCGTCTTCCCTCGAGCACACTACGAACTGAACGTAAACACTACGAACTGAACTCTCTACTTCATCCAGTTAATAGCTGGTACTTATATTGCCTATGTTTCCTGGGTTGAAAATTCTCAAGACCCCTTAAGTCCTTACCGGGTCCAATTTTATTGACATGTTTTTGCATATTCATAATTTACGGTGTCAGTGAAATTATGAACATACGGTGTCAGTGAAATTATGAATATACGATGACCGTGCAAATGAAGCGTAGACTACGTTTTAGGTTGAGGGGATATTTACGACCTGCGGCCGAGTGTTTCACGGAACCCGACGGCATTTATCCTGAAGGCTGAGGAAACATGTACTCTGACTGGTAATTAGAACGTCAGGTCTTTGACGTCGCCGTAGATACTAAGAGGCGGACTTCTGCAGAGTTTATGATGTAAGAGTAGGAGTTGGAGATGGTCAAGCATCTTTTGTGCCACTACCCCGCATTTGCAAGAGGAAGACTCAGGAAAATGGGTGAATACCTCTTTCCGTTTCCGGATAACCTGAATTGATTGATGATGCTCTCACCGATGAGAGTTTCTCCCTGGTCCCCCTGTTTCTCTACATTTTTGCATTTTACGTTGTTTACCTTTTATCTAACTTTATGGTTTCTGCACCTTTGCGATGAAGAATCTAGCAAGCGATTTTGCTAGTCGCATGCCCTCTAGCCTAACATTGGTCTGATGGGATTTAACCGCATGCACCGTTGATGTCGATGACTGCATAAGTAATAAAGTACAAATAACTACAGCAATGGGATCGCGTTTACAGGATATCGACGACTCGTGGCCTAATACGACCTTTGGTAATGGGTTATTAAGTGAATTAGCTTGGGAGAATGACAGCAATGCGTCAACCGAACGAAGCCATACGAAGTTGTTTACACTGTACGGTTGCTACTATTGGATAGACCCGGACATAGAATTTCATGTGCGAATGTGTGTTGCGGTCCATCTATGCTTTAAATGATATATGACAGTATCTTCACTCACTGCACCTATCACCCACTTGGGTTTGCACCTATCAGGTTATTAAAAACTCCTCCACATATTTTCTTTTCGTTCCATGTTTTGTTTATATACTTTCATCATTTATACTACCAACTGTTCTAGCAAATTGGTTTCTTTTTTTTTAATAATTTTCCTTTATTTTACAGGAAAAAGGAACCTCACTGCCCGCAGAGCGTCTTAATAAATTCGCTCATCCCAGTCTTCTAAGACATATTTTACAATTAGTCTATAATTTTGCCGTACTCGATCCCGATAAATTGAACAATTATGAACCCTTTTCGCCGGAGGTATATGGCGAGACCTCCTACGAATTGGTGCTGCAGATGATCAAACATGTCAATGTCACCAACGATGATACGTTCATTGACTTGGGTTCGGGCGTGGGACAAGTTGTCTTACAAATGGCCGGCTCGTTTCCCCTCAAGACATGCATTGGCATTGAGAAGGCCGACACACCGGCACGTTACGCCGAACGTATGGATGTGTTTTTTCGCCAATTTATGGCATGGTTTGGCAAACGTTTCTGCGAATACAAACTGATAAAGGGGGATTTCTTGGTCGATGAGCATCGAGAGAAAATAACCAGCTCATCATTGGTGTTTGTCAATAATTTTGCATTCGGACCGAATGTGGACCATCAGCTGAAGGAACGTTTCGCCGATTTAAGAGATGGTGCCCGTGTGGTGTCATCAAAATCTTTTTGCCCTTTGAATTTTCGCATAACTGACAGGTGAGAAGTGATAAATGCGTTATGATAATAAAATAAGATGTAAAACTCATTTTTCTTTGTTTTTCCAGAAATTTAAGTGACATAGGCACCATAATGCATGTTAGCGAAATACCTCCCCTAAAGGGTTCTGTATCATGGACGTGTAAACCGGTTTCATATTATCTTCATGTTATCGATCGTACTATATTAGAACGTTATTTTCAACGTCTTAAAACTCAAAAAGGTGCTGAAAACGATCATGTGGGTAAGTTGTGGCCATCGTGTGATGACCCCTGGATACGTAATTTTTGTGCAAAACTCTCAAACATTCCTTAAAGACAATAAAAATTCGTTCGTAACACAGCATGTGTGACGATGTGTTGTGGGTCACCAAGTTAACTCTACTATATCGTCAAAGATAAGAAAATTATGCAGCTATCGACGCTTGAAGTCCTAATCTCGCCGTAACAACAAACTCACACAGTACCAGAGTGAACACGAGCATTAAATCGACTCGTATCCCAACTTCATTTGTATTCTTCATTTTCTCACATTGGATTTTTTTCTTTCCATCACCACACGAATTTTTCATTTCTCTATGCTTTTCACATTTTCGAACCTGCAATTGTTTTCATATCGAAAAATTGAATAGCTTGTATCGATTTTCAATGTTTTTTCGAAATTAAAACTCCCTACCCCAAAAAAATTAACACTGGAATTCCAAATGTATTCCCAAAATAATTCTCAACTTTCAATATATTATTCGAAAATAATTACATACTTTTAAATCGATTTTATTATGCATTTATGTGTGAGAGTGTGTGTGTCACTTCAAAATGTTGAACTATAGCCATTTTGATATACTAATGGTCAAAAAAGAATTTTTTGTAGGAAGTTTATTAAAGGAAAACATCTTTCAGTTATTTGGAGCTGCAATTAAAAGTTTACATGACATTTTTATGAAGAAAGTAAGTTTTATTTGAAGAAAATACATGGATAGCTAGGACTTACTTATGATACACTCTATCAAAACTCTGGGACATAAATTTAAAGCAAACTTGTATAGCGTCATCAATGTAGAGACATTGATAAAAATTCAAATAGTGTATCCAGAGGTTGTTTAAAATGTATATTTTCAAATTCAAATGCTGTTGTTAGTTTATAAGCATTCGTCGAAGGTTGGCTGAGTGTCCAGATTCCTTTGGGGTCTACCCAAAGTTTCGATGCAAGGGGTACCTTTAGTTCCCAATGGAAAGGGTACTAAAACTACCCTTATCCCTTTTCGAAAGTGTTCTAAAACTACCCTTTCCGTATGGAGAGGGTACTAAAACTACACTTTCCGTATGGAGAGGGTACTAAAACATCCCTTTCCCTATGCTAAAACTACCCTCTGCCTATGGAAAGGGTTCTTTAACTACCCTTTCCCTATGGGAAGGGTACTAAAACTACCCTTTCCATTTGAAAAGTATACTAAAACTATACTTTGCATAGGGAAAGGGTACTAAAACTACACTTTCCATATTGAAAGGGTACTACAACTACCCTTTACATTGGGAAAGGGTACTAAACAAACCCTTTTTATAGGGAAAGGGTACTAAAACTATCCTTTTTATGGGGAAAGGGTACTAACAATACGCTCTCCATAGGGAAAGGGTACTAAATCTACCCTTTCCATAGGGAAAGGGTACTAAAACTACACTTTCCCCATGAAAAGGGTACGAAACTTATCCTCTCCCTATCGAAAGTTTACTAGGTTTATTACCCGTTCCCAATGGGAAGTGGTAATTTTAGTACCCTTTCCCCATGGAAAGGGAACTAAAACTACATTTTCCCTGTGGAAAGGGTACAAAGCTACGCTTTCCCTACGGAAAGGATCTACTAAAACTTCCCTTTTTTATATTGAAAGGATACTAAAACTACCCTTTTTATAGAGAAAGTGTACTAAAACTACCCGTTCCATAGAAAAAGGGTACTAAAACTACCCTTTCTTTATGGAAAGGGTACTTAAACCACCCATTTCCTATGGAAAGGGAACTAAAACTACATTTCGCTATGGAAAGGGTACTAAAACTACTCTTTACCTATGGAAAAGGTACTAAAACTACTCTTTCCCTATGAAAAGGGTACTAAAACTACCCTCTCCCTATGGAAGGGTACTTTAACTACCCTTTCCCTATGGGAAGGGTACTTAAGCTACCCTTTCCTTATAGAAAGAATACTACAAACTACCCTTTCGCTATGGAAAGGGTACTAAAACTACGCTTTCCCTATGGAAAGGATACTAATACTACACTTTCCCTATGGAAAGGGTTCTAAAACTACCCTTTCTATAGGGAAATGGTAGTTTTTGTTTTTGTACCCTTTCCCTATGGACCACAACTACTCTTTTCCTATTAAAAGGGTACTGAAACTATCTTTTCCCTATTGAAAGGATACTAAAACTACCCTTTCCCTATTGAAAGGATACTAAAACTACCCTCTCCCTATGGAAAGGGTACTTTAACTACCCTTTCCCTATTGGAAAGGTACTAAAACTATCCTTTCCTTATAGAAAGAGTACTAAAACTACCTTTTCTCTATGGAAAGGGTACAAGAACTACCCTTTCCCTACGGAAAGGGTCTAAAACTGCGCTTTCCCTATGGAAAGGGTACCAAACCTACCCTTTCCCTATTGGAAGGGTACTAAAACTACCCTTTCCTTATAGAAAGGGTACTAAAACTACCCTTTCCCTTTGGAAAGGTTACTAAAACTACCCTTTCCCTTTGGAAAGGGTACTAAAACTACCCTCTCCCTATAGAAAGGGTACTTTTACTACCCTCTTCCTATAGAAAGGGTAATTTAACTACCCTTTCTTTATGGAAAGGGTATTAAAACTACCCTTTCTTTATGGAAAGGGTACTATTGATAATTGCGACACTTATCCCAGGCAACTTTTCACTTCATGGATTAACTCATTGATGGCTCACTTCGTGAGGCATGGCAATATATCTCAAATATCTCTTCGGATAGTTTGAAAAGGCAGTCGATGATCACCATTTGCAGGATGGAGGAAACCTTTTATAGCTCTTATAACTGGAAAAATGGAATTAACTTTCAACTTTAAAGTCGGTTATATTTAAAGCCGACGTAGTTATGTTTGTGCTCTTATGCATTCATTTTTTTCAAATAGATCTAACTTTCATTCGTACATGTTCATGTCATAATTTTTGGTCCAAATAAATCAGCTTTAACCTTTAGCGAAGAAATCTAATGTTTCTCGAAGAGGTCTTAACATATGTAGACCTCTTTTTTGGATGTTTTTTGCATCTCTAACGTAATAAAAATAAGAATTCTTTACATTCCATTAAGTGACATGAAATCAAGACCAAGAAACCAACTAATTAGCCTTTTCCAATTTGTTCCCTTTTATTTGGATTTTAGGTGGATCGACGCGTACCACTAGGGATCGTGCCAAGCGTGAAGCTAACAACCAGGCTTTGGGTAATTCTCAAAATTCATCATTGACAGCTCGCACAAGTTCACCAGCGGCTAATGCCGCCAATGGCATCACAGGCGCTACAGCCACAATGGCGACGGCCAGCACCAACAGCACCTCTACTGTCACTAAGACTAGGCAACAACAACAGCAGCAACAACAACAGCAGCAGCAACGCTCCAACGAAATGGAGACCTCTACCGAAAGTGATGGTGATGCGTTAACAACAAACGGTGGCAATAGTAATGGCAGCGGAGGTCCCATTACCCGGAAGAATTGGTCCGATTGGGCCAGCTCCAAGGGCAAGAGCTCGCAATCCGACGAAGAGGAAAATAATAATTCTATAGCAACAACAACAACCGCATCATCCACCCGCACTGTTCGTACCACAACACAAAAGAAACGCAAGAAATTAACTCGCAAAGCGGCCATTGCTAGCAAAAGTGCTGCTGCTGCCGCCCAAAGGGAGGCTGCGGCCAAGGAGCGTGCCGAAGCAGCCGCTGCAGCCTCCAAAGATAATTCCTCCAAGGAGGATGGCGGTAGTGGTAATACCACTGGTGGAGCTAAAAGTGCAACTACTTCTGGCGGTCGCAAGGGCCGTCTGAAAAAGGGCGCTGTTCGTGGCAGACGTTGTGCCAACATTGCCGGTCTGGAAGTATTGCACAAACAAACTTTGCTCTCCACCTCTGTGGAGGCAATGAGCAAGAAATTACCACCTGCACCAGGTTGTGTGGATCAACAATTGACCTCATTGTTGACCCAAAATATGGCCCATCGGGAACTCGATATACCCACATCGCCTCAGGATACCCCCTATGCTTTGCAAATTTTGCTAGATGTCTTCCGCTCCCAGTACATGGCCATGATCGAACAAATGAAATCGAAAGCTTTTGTGCCCAATATCAAGAAGCAAATACAAATGGAGCAGGAACGCAAACAGCGTATCAAGAATCGTGCCTCCCAATTGGACAAACAGATAAAGGTGTTGATAGATGATAGTGTGGCTTTGCTGAAAGTGCGCATGAATGAATTGGGCATCAATGTATCTTCGCCCAATGATCTGATAGCTAAGGCCAAGGAAATCGTTGGACGCCACAAGGAACTGCAGGGTGTCGCGAAGAAGATTCAAAGTCAGGTTACCGCCTATGAAATGGAACAAAGGCGTTTATTAAAGAAACAATTACAACATCTGCCCGAATATCAATGTCTGTATGGGGCCAATGGCAAGACAAAGTTACATGACTTACCGGGTGGCGAACTTTCTGAAGCAGCTGCCCATGAGCTCGTACTGAAAGAAATTGCCAATACCTTGGCGCAAAGAAAGAAATTGGTGGCCCAAGTGTCCTGCATAGAAAAGGAAGCCAAGAGCTTGGAAAAGGCTGCCGAAGAGAGAAGAGCTACCGCAACCCTGTTGGCCCAAGGCACAAATATCATAATGACCAACCCCGCCACTAGTTCAAATAGCAGCATGAGTTCCCCATTGAATCAACCACTCCAACTTACCACCCACAATCATGTCAATACGATATCTATTAATCATGTGTCGAATACCAACTCGTTGAACTCTTCTTCCTCCAGCGCATCCGCTGCACCTGTCTCCTCTTTAGTGCCAAACAGTTCAGCAATGCAACCATCGATAACAGTGACGAAAACCACTGGAAAATCATCAAGACGAGCACGGGATCATCGTTCTCGTTCCCAGGAATGGCCGGATGTGCCTGATGTTGGCAAAATCGAGGAAAGTAATCCAGAAGTGCTGGCGCAGAAAATACTGGAGACGGGCAGAAAAATTGAAGCCAGCAAGCTGGCCATGGCAAATGCGAAACAACATCAACAGCAGCCCTTGGCTTTGAACAACCATCATTATCAGCAACAGCAGCAAGCGCACCAACAACATCCGCAGCAGCTGCAGCACCATCACCTACATCAGCAGCAGCAGCATCACCACCATAATCAGCATGCCTCACACTCGCAACCACCTCCACATCATCACCCTGAGGATAAACCATATCGCAGCAAACACCAACGTTCTGCGAGCAATGAGCATTTGCCAGGCATACCATTTTCTGGGCAATTCTCGCAAGCTCCGCCAGATGCATCCGCATTAATGCCGGCACCGAAACATAGAGGGGAACATCCCCTCAATGCTGGGCTTACTTCAGTAGCCAACAGCAACAACAACAACAACCTGAATAACACAATGCGCCAAATGAATGGTCCCTCAATGGCCAGCAGCAGCACTTTGCCAAAGTGTGAATTGCCTGGCATGCGTAAGAGCCATAGCGCCACTAATGCCGCATCTGCCCCAGTGGTTAGCATTCAGGAGTCTCCCAAAGTGGCCAATTTTGAAGATAGACTCAAGAGCATAATAACATCTGCCCTCAATGAAGACCAAGAGCAGCGCAAGGCTCAGCAAGTGAATCAAGTACATGTGGAAGTCTCTCCCGCCACCCAGCAATCGCCCGCTCCAAAGCGTAGTAAACATGGGGGCACTGTAGCCTCGTCCTCCTCCTCAGCGAGCAATGCCCACAGTTCACTGACCAATATCATCAATGTGGCCACCCATGGTATGACCCATTTAAATGCTACAACCACAATATCGCCCATAAATACAGCTTTGCCGCCACCACCGTCGCAAAGTAAATATGGACCGCCAACGCCCTCGTCTAAGGCCATGTTGCAACCCATCAATAATTCAACGTCTTCCGCAGTAGTCAATTCTGCAGCATCGTCAAAAGGGGGTTCTTCTTCCACCTCCAAGTATCATCCACATCATGGGCCTTTAAATCATCAAGCAGCAGCGGCTGCAGCAGCCGGGTCACATCTCAACAACCATACCTATGGACATCCTTCAATTACTTCGGAGCATAATATGCTTAGAAGACGCAGTTCTGTTAGTGCTGCTAGCTACGAACAATTCTTAGCCCAACAACAACAACACCAGCAACAGCAGCAGCATCTTCACCAACAGCAACAACAGATGCTGTTAAATTCGAATAGCCAACAACATCTGCCATTGGAATTTAAGCAACCTCCCTTGGAAAATCATCATCATTTGGGCCATCAACAACGCTCGAACAGTCGTGAAATGCTGCAAATCGACGAACCAGTGCGCTCAAGTTCGGCCAATTCCGATTCAGCTTTACCCTATTACCCACCAACGCGTGATCGACTTATGTCCATGGAGCGAAGTAATAGCAGAGAATCGGCCGCCATGGCAGCTCAACATCATGGAGGACAAGCACAACAGCAGCAACCACCAAGCCGACCAAGTTCGAATTCGTCCCAACCCGATTACACACAAGTGTCGCCGGCAAAAATGGCCTTGAGGCGTCATCTGTCACAGGAGAAACTTAATCTGCATGTACCGCCGGTACAAGGCAATGGTGGCAGTGGCAATTCCATGCCTGCCATGGCCTCAAAAACTATTGGCGATTTGGTTAATGGAGAAATCGAGCGAACATTGGAAATAACCCATCAGTCCATAATAAATGCAGCGGTTAATATGTCGACGGTGGGAACTGCTTCAGGGGAACGTAATCCCTATCTGCTAGATCGCAGCATTTATGCCACTGGCAGCGAACAACAACGTGAAAGAGATCGCTCCAATGAGAGGGAGAGAGAGAGGGAAAGGGAACGTGAGCGAGAGCGTGAACGAGAACGAATGATAATCAACAATAGTGCCCAACGACCAGAACGTGTTCATGTTAAAGTAGTGGATGAGCCACAGCAGTTGGCCGCATCCGCTGGCGGCTATGCCGAGATATCATCAAGAGCAACGACAGCTTCTGAAACAAAATCCGCATATGCCCACAATCTAGCCACCTTAGCAAATGTTGCATATCAGCATAAGTCTATGGTTGGATCGAATGGTGGACCTGCGGGGCCTTCACCGCCCTCAGCGGCACATCATGGCCCGGGCACTTCGTCGGGATCGACGTCTTCTTCTTCAGCTTCGCGGCACTATAATAATCGTGAAAGGGATGCCACCAATATGAACACATCTGCCGCCTATCCACATTTGCCCTCGAGCTCTGGCAAGGTTTCGTCGAACAGTGGAAATTCTGCATCCTCATCGACTAACAGAGACTACCAGCCGGTTGCCTTGCCAAGGGCTGAAATGAAACCTTGTATAGAGGCATATTTTCAAGAAGAACAGCACCACCCACAGCAGCAACAAATGCCACACCATCATCATCATACGTCTAGCTCAACTCATTCACACAAATCCAGCAAGGATAAACATTCGAGTAGGAATAATCGTTTAAACGGCACCAATCCTCCGCTTGAAGGTAAGTTCTTACGCCCTTTGCCACTTTGGTGGTAGAATGGTTGTCTCCAGTCTGTCTGGTTTCGATCTTTATTTTTTGTTAAGCTGTACATAAAACACCGATTATTTGGAAATTCCTTTCTGGGGCGGTTCCTGTGTAAGTCCCATTTCGACGACCATTAGAGTTGTAGTGAGCTCATTTAGATCATCTTCCCAAATGCTTTTCTATGACCTTTCCTACAGTTTAATAATTCAGCAATTTCAATGCTTTGTCTACCACCATTAGGCTTGGCCGCTTCCTTGATGGCTTCACATGGCCGCTTCCTTGATGGCAAATTTCGCGAAGAACATGAGGAACGACAAAAAAGAGCTGCGGCTGCCTCTACCTCAAATAGTGGTAATGCCTCCAATACCAGCAGTAGTGGACACAACAACGACCACAATATAAATTCCGGCCAACAACAACAACATAATCGACATGCAGAACATTATGGTACCAACTCGTATGGCCAACAACAGCAGCAGCAACCAACATCTTCCAATCACAATAGCCACCATCACAATGGATCTCCCATGAAGGTGGAACGTAAGTTCTAATTGTTGGCAGAGATTTGTCTGAGATCATAAAGTTTGAACAATTACTTATATTTCTTTGCAGTTGGTGTGAAAAGAACCTCACCTATGACCAATCATCATCCAAGGGCGGCAAAGATACCCCACTATTCGCATGAACAGAACCCAATGGCGCACACAAGTTCTGGTGGAGGAAATAATAATCATCCTCTTCACCATCAGCAGCAGTCGCAGCATCATCAACAAACACAACATCATGCTAGCCATCATCACCATCATCCTGGCCAAGCAGCGTCTTCAACATCCTTGGGCAATCCTTATGCAAATACAAATGGAGGATTGCCAAGCAATGCACATGGACACCATAATGCTAGTGGTTATCCACCGCATTCGCATTCGCCCTCGTCTTCGTCATCATCGTCTTCAGCACATAGACGTGGTAATAATAAATTGAACATGGAACCTTTACTCATGAGTCCCGAAATCAATTCAATTATGGGCGGTGATGATGTACAGCGTTCTTTGCAGCAGAATTCAGCAGCAGCAACTAAGCCTATGGCGTCGTCATCATCATCGGCCAGTAATAGAACTGCTGTTAATAATAGCCATCATCATCACCATCATAAACAACAACAACAGCATGGCCATTATCAACAGCAGCAACAACAACAACACCACCTTAATAATAATAACCACCACCACCAACATCAAAATCATCACAGCCAACAGCAACAACAGCATCATTCTTCCTCCTCCAACACTATGAACAACAGCAATATTCACAACAACAACAGTCATCAGCAACATCATCAACAACAACAACAACATTTATCACATAATTCGGCAAGCAATACCTCTGCTGCAGCAGCTCTGACAAACACAAATTCTGTTGTGGGAGGTCGTGCCGCAGATGATGGTAAGCTTGACATTTCTAATAATTCCACTCAAAGCTTTCAAATACACCAAAACAATAATATGCACCACCACCACAACCATAACTACCATCACTCATCCAATCACTATCACGACATAAACGAACCCATTAATTATAACTCACATAATGTAACATCTAGCACCCTATCCTCCACCCCCACTTCCCCGAATTCTCAGACTAGCCGTACAACAACAATAATGGCAGGACAAGATCATATCATCAGTCCAAAACGTGCTAAAAATAATGACATTGTCTCTGAGATAACTGCTATGCCTTATGCTATATCTACTATAAGCAACACTAATTTCACCACAACCTCATCAAATTCACCACGACTAACATCAAAACAACTTTTCTCATCACCTTCTCCCTCCTCCCCCATCAGAGGCTATCCCCCCCTAAATGCACAGATTGATGAGCAGTCATATGCAGATGATAATGATCATGATCAAAATTCAAGCAGTGACAATTATAGTGGCGAATAATCGGTCCAACAACAACAATCATAATATTATTATTATACAATTATGATAATACAACAATGTTACAACAAATTTTGCCTTTGTTTTTAACTCTTTTCTTTTGTATCTCAAATTTCTAAGTTTATTTTTTAAATCTATGTTTATTAATAATTATACAATAATATTGTTGCAATCTTTTTTTTACTTATATACATACATAGTAGATGAATGTTCTTTAAAACCTGTTAAGAAATTTTTATTTTGTTTATTCAATTTATTGATGGAAAAACACACAGAATATTAAAAAAACTAAATTTTTTGTTTTATTTTCATGTTTTGTTTTTGTTCACTACATGTACATGCATATATGTATTTTTTATGTTTGTTTAAGTGTTGTTCTAAATTTGTTGTTTATGTTGTTGTTATTTATATTGTAATGTTAGTTGAAAGGAATTGAGCAGGGTTGTTAAATGTCCGCTAACGGTATCTTTTAATGGGCTGTTCACATTGAAGGACGTAAAGCTATTTTATCGATTATAGAATTATCGATAAATATAGCTTGTTTTTAGCAGCGTTATATAAACATGAGTAATGAATTGTTTGAAAATGTAAAATTTTATGTTTCTATTGAATAATCACATACATAGTTTTTTTCGCCATATGTTTATCCGTTTTATTGGAGTCGCCATTTTTTTCAGATCTTGTTTTTTGTCTGTTTTTGCGCTAAATAAGTCGTTTTGGTTTACCATTTTCTACTGCAGAACAAAGGTAATTCGTAAATGGCTTAAGGTATTTTCACATCACATCATTTGTTTATGTCTTTAATCTAAATTTTTTTTACGTTTCATTGTCCTTTGAAACGGTTTAAAGGTTTGCATACATTGTCTGTCTTACAAACAATCTCATAACGCTGCATACTACAACATTACGGCACTTTCAAAAGGTGATGTATGGCCGTTTTCTCATTCTTCGGTTACAATTAATCGTATGGATATTCTTCTGGCTAAACGAATTTGGTTTTCTGAATATTTGTTTATAACTACCCCTAACTGGCAGATGGGTGACTTTTCGTCCCAATAGATACAGCTATTTATTGTTTACCGCGTACTTATCCAGTAAGAATTTGCAGGAGAGTAAGAAACTTCTGCTGGAGAAAAAACCCTCCAGAAATTTGCAAGCTCTCATTAACAAAACTTAATTTTTTTCGCTCTCACACTCTCTCTTACTGTGAAACGAACGACTTTCTGTAAAAGTTTGTGTACACGAAGACTTATTGCTGATTGTTGCGTAATGTTGCCGTATCCTCTAAATTACCTTAAAAGTGTACGAGAAAATTAGTTTCTGTTTTCGTATTTGTCGTGGAAATTTTTAATTGTTCTGCAAACGGAATTTGTCAGCAGTTAAATGTTTTTGTTTCCATACCAAAACACGTTTTTTTTATCTGCAATTATTGTTTTCTCTATTTAGTTTAGTTTTTCGCAAATAAATAAGGAAGAACGAACCATTGAAAACAATAAAACATACGAAAATGATGCCGGCAATGGTTTAAGTGTTGCCACCTTTATTTTTTTTTTTTTTGCCATTTTCATCACTATAAACAGAGTACTACTTTTCCGCCTATTTTAAGCCAACGTTTCGCCGACGTTTTTTTATATGGAGTTTGACAGCATTCCGCTTGAAAAGCTGGACAGAATACTCAGCTTAAACGAGTAAAATCGTTCGAAATATCTCTATTGTGAATTATGTACCTTTTTATTGAATGGGAATTTTTGAAATTTAGAACTCGAATGTTTAAATCGAGCATTATTTATAAAAACTTTGACAAAAAAATTACCTACAACTGGTATAACTTCCATTAAAATTGAGTTAAATTTGTATTCGATACGAAAGCGCATTCGATCACCTATGCGGTAATTCGGCCCAGATTTGTTAACAGTAGGTTTATCCCCAAGATAAATTAATGTTACGGTTAAGCTGTCATTAGACGATAAGACATGTCATATCAGCTGTGACTTTCTGTTTTCATAAGACTTGTCTTATGTACGTCGAATACGAAAGAGCGCGCTTTAATCGCCATGACGTTTTGTCATATGTGTTGTACTTTTTTTTATAAACATGTATGTACATGTATGTTCGATAAAATAAAAGCATAATTTAATCGAAAAAGTTGCATATTTACTGCAAAATCCATTTGCCATATTAAATTTTTTGTACGTATCACACGATGTGTACAACTTCAGAGTTTCTGTTTTTATACCCTCCACCATAGGATGAGAGTATACTTATTTCGTCATTCTGTTTGTAACACCTCGAAATATGCATCTAAGACCCCATAAAGTATATATATTCTTGATCGTCGTGACATTTAAAGTCGAACTAGCCATGATCGTCTGTCGAAAGCACGCTAAAGCTAGGCGCTTGAAATTTGCACATATACTTTCTATTAGTGTAGTTTGGTTGAGATTGTAAATTGGCCAAATCGGTCCATGTTTTGATAAAGCTGCCATATAAACCGATCTTGGGTCTTGACTTCTTAAGCCTCTAGAGGGCGCAATTATCGTCCGATTTGACTGAAATTTTGCACGTAGTGTTTTGGTATCACTTCCAAACACTGTGTTTATCGGTTTATAACCTGATATAGCTGCCATATAAACCGATCTTGGGTCTTGACTTCTTAAGCCTCTAGGGGGCGCAATTCTCATCCGACTTGGCAGAAATTTTGTACTACGGCTTCTCCCAAGACTTTCAATATACGTGCCCAATATGGTCGGAATCGATCTATAGCTTGATCCGGCTCCCATATAAACTGATCTCCCGATTTTGCTTCTTGAGCCCCTACAAGGCTCAATTCTTATCCGAATGGACTGAAATATTACACAATGACTTCTGCAATGTTCAGCATTCAATTCATTTATGGTCCGAATACCGCGCAAAGAACTCGTTAATGCGATCTATGGTGGAGGGTATATAAGATTCGACCCGGCCGAACTTAACACGCTCTTACTTTTTGAAATTACATATTATATGTCTTATCGTCTAATGGCAGCTTCAGCTAACACGAACTACGAGAAACCTGCCCTTAGCCAGTTTGTTTTGACAGGTTTGCTTGACTCTTGGTAGATTTATTAAGGTAGGAACTTTGAACGATTGGTCAATTTGATTTTGTTAGAATGATTTTTAAAATAGCTACGAAAACGATATTTAATTCACGAAATACAAAAAAAAAAAACGAAAAAAATTTCAAGGAAATAAGTTAATATTGTAATATGGCTTTCAAAGTTATGGTATATGCCAACTAAGGGTTGGTACTCTGTTAAGACAAACAGAGTACCAACTCTTAATGGTACTCTTCACATGAGCAACCATAGATAATTAATATATTAAGATGTACTTTGGGGCTCTTCCAAAATGCGCTACGTGCAAAGATTAGAAATAAACGAAGAAAATTTAGAGAAGAGAGAATTTTGCGAGCACTATGAATGAGCAATAAAAGTGATTTAGCAATTTTTCAATCAATTATGGCCATTTTTTTTTTTGCTTTTAAACTTTAAATTAGTTTTACAAAACATTTTTTAACTTTCTTGTTAGCTTCTTTTTGTTTATTTAATTGTGTTTTTAATGCTCGTAGTTTTTATGTTCACTCATTCCTTTTTTGTCTCTCTTGAGATGACTCTTACGAAAGAAACAAAAGTGAAGGTCAGATTTCTAATCGTTTCACATAGAAGAGATTTTTTTTGGGAGAGGAAAGGATCATCTATAAGAATCTACTGTCTATGTGAGCAACTGTCAAACCCCATATAAAAAGAAATAAGAAGTGAAGAATGTGTAGAAAAAATAAACAGTTTTGTACGTTTATGACTCAATGATAACACTTCAAAACAATATGAATTTGTAATATGAATGCAAGATCTGTGTACCAAATTTCCACAATGGAAAGGCTAAATTCGGGCGCAGCGGACTATATTATACCCTACACCACCGAGTCTACCTACTACTTTCAGTACATTGAACCTGTTACTTAATCTACTCCAACTTAAATTTTGTACACGTACTGACATATTGAATAGAAATGTAATATTTTTCATACGATGGGACCTAAATTTTGCCTACTGCAGTCATATATATAAATCTGAATTGATTTTGATGAAATTTTCCACACATATTAATATTGGGGCGTAAAATAAATGACCCCATACCAAATTTTGTAAAGATTGTGGCGAAAATTGGACAACAAATGCGACTTGTACCTTAAGCACAAGAATACATGGACAGACAGACAGACCGACATAGCGACACGCTGGCAAAATAATGATGGTAATATCAATATTTTATTTTTTGTCTGAATATCGATTGATATTTTTCCTGTCAATATTATCGACAAAGTTAAATTTTTTACAAGCTTATACAAAAATAAGCAATCTGACACTGACTGTATATAAAATACATTTTCTTCCGATTGGGCTTACATTTTGTACAATGATTTCTTTCATGACTTTCAACTGACTTACTAAATTTAATTTTTTTAGGTTTGTAGTTTTATTGCTTCTTTATAAATCGATCTCCTGATTTTTTTATCATTTAGTTTGAAATATAGGTGATGGGAAATCAACGATAGTATCGATACTATAGATGTATCGAAAATGTCGAATGTTGCGATTATCGATAATTTGCCAGCTCTAGCAGGATTCACTGAATAAAGTTACGCCAAGCGGTCAGCCAACATACAATTTTTTTTTATTTTTGGTAGTACTTGGCATTGAGGATGTCAACTTGACTCTTTTTACAATAATTCTTTGTTTACGTTTTCTCCTATTTGATGACATTTTCAATCGGCATATTTGGTATCATTAATGATATACATGGGGCCTATCCACTTTATGTTTTCGCAAGTGACCTAACCTTCTATTAGTGAATCCTGCAGCTCTAGTTAACAAGTATTTGACATTTGAAGTCCTTAAACTATTTATTATATGAAAAATATATGCTATAAAAAATTAACATAGTTAAGGAGAATTGTGGTGGTAAAATAAAATCCAATGTCTCATATCGATTTTTCGAATTTTATGGAACGCAAACGATAAAAAAAAACACATAAATTACGTTTTTTGGTGAATCCTTACAGTTTTTATTTATTTTGTGAATATAATTTATTATTTTTAAACTCTTTTCTAACATACCCCTCTAACCATTACACAATTTCATGTAAATATCAAACACATTGCATTATCGGCCGATAACATTTGAAGAATATACAAAAAGAGAAAATAGTTGTGGGCGAATCGTATACCATTAAGGCAAAACACATGACCTGCAATTAAAGGGATTGGCTTAAACAATCCAGTCATGTATAAAATATAAATTTTTAATAGGGATTCATCTCTTTTTACGAGCTACCGGGCGCGTCCACAGGTTGCGGATAGTGGAATGCTCCACACGCAGTAGTTGCAACGGCAGTCGCGGACAATCACGGGTATCGAACGGAGAGTCTCAGTGAAAGGTCGGGCAGAACTGGCTCTTGCACAAATACTGAGTACTTGTGATGTTCGATATGACAAGGCGAGTTAATGGCGCCTTTAAATAAGCAATGGCCACCATGTTCTCGCGGCGATCAGAACAAGCTTGCTCACCTACAGGAGCTTGACGAGGATCGCCAACTCCACATAAAAATGTGGCTAAAACAACAACTGTTTTGTGTTTCTGCTAAAATAAAACAAGACTAATATTGGCGATGTTGATGAATTTTGGGACTGGGCTACTCTCTAACTCCCACACCCAGAAACATCCTTATATATATATACAAATACATCAAATGCAGTTCGGTTGGGATTGTTAATGTGCCATATCGGTCGAATGTTTTGATATATATGCCATATAAACCGATCTTGGATCTTGGCTTCTTGAGCCACTAGAACGCGCAATTCTTATCCGATTTGGCTGAAATTTTGTACAACGGCTTCTCCCATGACCTTCAAAACATACGTGTCATATGATTTGAATCGGTCTATAGCCTGATACACTTTCCATATAAACCGATCCCTCTATTTTACTTCTTGAGCCTCTAAAGGACGCAATTCTTATTCGAATTGCTTGAAATTTTACACAATGACTTCTACTATGGTCTCCAACATTCAATTTATGGTCCGAATCGGACCATAACTTGATTTAGCTCCAAAAACATAATATTTTTTTTATTTTATCCTTTGTTAGCCTACAAAGAGATACCGGGAAAAGAACTCGAAAAATGCAATCCGTAGTGGAGGGTATATAAGATTCGGCCCGGCCGAACTTAGCACGCTTTTACTTGTTATTTATAGATTTTTTGTCCTAATTTACACTATGCAATTTCACTTGCGCCAATTCTTTGTTTGTATGAATGAGAATTGATGGGTTGGGTTACCTCTTCCATTCCCCTTACCTCTCTCTCCAACAAACTGTTGATTGTCGAATGTAAAGAGTGATTTTTGAAGACCTATAGGAAAGTTTTCCAAAAAAAACCTACAATTCAAAAGGTCCATCCGCTTAGTCCAACATTGGCATACTCTTTCAAACATTTCGGCTGGTATTTTTTGTCCTAATTTACACTATGCAATTTCACTTGCGCCAATTCTTTGTTTGTATGAATGAGAATTGATGGGTTGGGTTTCCTCTTCCATTCCCCTTACCTCTCTCTCTCCAACAAACTGTTACATTCGTAAAGAGTGATTTTTGAAGACCTATAGGAAAGTTTTCCAAAAAAAAACCTACAATTCAAAAGGTCCATCCGCTTAATCCAACATTGGCATACTCTTTCAAACATACGTTATGCCACCAGCCCATAAACCGCACCAAACTGTGAACTTTTCTGGATGCATTGGTAGCTCTTGCAATGCTTCTGGCTGATCTTTACTCCAAAATCCAAAATTCTGCTTATTTACATACCCATTGAGCCATAAATGAGCTTCGTTGAAAAATGGAAGAAGCGCGCGATGAACCTTCCTAACAGAGCACGTATTTTGATAATAAACGTTTGTAAGACGATTCACGGTTAAAGCCTAGTACTGACACCGAAGGGCTCTTTTCTTTGTTAGAACATAAAAATAAGTCAAACAACAGCACACAACAAAGACAACAATACTGAAGCAGAGTTGATTCGACCCATTTTGTAAGCATTTAATTACATTTGCAATTAAAATTGTGCGAAATTTATCCTGATGCAGCGACAAGTCGCTACTATTTTGCGAACATACGCTCGCATTATCTTCTTCACCTTTTTTCATAGTGTGTTTTGATAGTTGTTCGTGTGAAAAGTCGAAGTTGGTACTAGGCTTTCATTATAGACCACACTGAGGATGTTTGACAGTGAAACAAAACACGAAACGTGCGTGAACTGTTTAAACAGTGTTGCTAAAAAGATAATAGCTAAAAAATCACCCTTAAGAATTGCCTAATGTGTTTCAGGGCTTACTACCACATCCTTTACAACTTCATCTTCAAATGCAAACGCGGCCCATTAACAATTCCAAACTAAAACGTTTAATTTCAATTTTATTAACAATCAATTACACACTACCACTGCCACCGCCACCAAACCAACACTTGTCTCATATTACATTCATCTCACCAAATCGTTTTCAATGCCACATTTAAAAGAACAGAGCTACGTTTAAGGAAGAAAAAGAAATTCAAAATTTATGTGTTATTTTTTAATTCCGTTTGTCTGTTTCCTCTTTGATTTTTTGTCTTCTTCAAACAGTTTTTAAATTGGATACTTCTACTACCACTACTAGTTCTACTACCACAGCTAGTACTACTTGTTCGACAACTCTAAGAAATTTTGATTATAGACGTAGTGCTATACAAACTCAACTACCAACACCACAACCACAAATACTACCTTCATCTCAAATACCATCCTCCTACCACCACCACAACCATAATACCAACCACTACCACCACAACCACCAAAATCCAACCAAACCAATTGGAATTATTGTTGCCGATAGTAGTACAACAAAAGACTAGAAAAAAAGAAACGAAGCAAAAATTAACAATGCAACATATCGAATACAAAGGGTGTGTGCGAAGGAGAGAGATTTTGTTTTTGGGGAAATTAACATTTTCAATGCAAGCAAAAAGACATACATACATAAATTATTAGTACAAAAGGCAGATGCAAATACATGCATACAAGATTATGTAATTAGGAAAAAATTTTTAATGATATTTATTCTTTATGTATTTAAAATAATAACCAAAGTTTTTATTGTACGTAAATGAAATTTCACCATTTTTTTTTTGTTAAAATAATTAATTTACGAGGTAAGTTTATTTATTAAATGTGGTTCTTTCGTTTTTTTTTTTCATTATATGTTTGTCTTAATTTTTCTATATTTTGTGTTCTTATATATTTCTCTTGATAGTCAAACAAATTGGCTCATAATAAGCATGTTTTATATAAATTTTATAATTAATTTAGTTTAAAACTTGTTCTATTTTTTTTTTGTTCAACTATGCCAATATGGACATTTTGATTATTTTAAGAGCAAAACCACAACAAAACTAGCTAATTTTGATTATTTTGTTAAAATTTTAATTGTACTCGTATACTTTATAAGGAATAAAATATTTTTTTTCCATTTTAAAACAATGAATTTTATTTTTATTTGTTGTTAACCACAATATATGTATGTATTTCTGTGTTTATATTTATATTAATTAATATAAAATTAAAATTTCTTTGGTCAATAATGGAAAGTTGAAATCTGAATATGTATTATTCCTATCTACGTTTTTAAAAGAAAACAAGAAGTCAAGATCCCAGATTGGTTTATATGGCAGCTATATCAGGTTATGGACCGATTTGGAACATACTTCCTACAAATGTTGGAAGTGATACCAAAACACCACGTGTAAAATTACAGCCAATAGAATAAGAATTGCGCCTTCTAACAGAGGTCGGTTTATATGGCAGCTATATCAGGTTATGAGCCGATTTTGACCATACTTAGCCCAGTTGTTGAAAGTGATATCAAAACACTACGTGCAAAATTTCAGCCAAATCGGACGATATTGCGACCTCTAGAGGCTCAAGAAGTCTAGACCCAAGTTCGATTTATATGGCAGCTATATCAAAACATGGACCGATTTGTCCCACTTACAATCCCAACCGACCTACACCAATTAGAAGTATTTGTGCAAAATTTCAAGTAGCTAGCTTTACATCTTCAAAAGTTGGCGTTCTTTCGAGAGACAGACGGACGGACTTGGCTAGTTCGACTTAAAATGTCACGATGATCAAGAATATATATACTTTATGGGGTCTTATACACAAATATCGAGGTGTTACAAACAGAATAACGAAATTAGTATACCCCCATCCTATGTTGGAGGGTATAAAAAAATCAAGACAATTTAATCTTGCAGTTGATAAAATTTCTATTCACCCCAAATCACCATGGATTTTTCTGCAGAATATCTTAAATTGATGTTCAAAAAAGAAATGACCACTTGATAGCAAGTTTTACCCCATTAAGCCTAGTTCTCACTTCGTCTTTTCGTCCAAACAACTGTCAAAACGCGCTATAAAGAATGGGTGACGAAAAAAATGCGAACACATTCTATAAAAGTAGTACCCAGTTCTTTGAGCAAAATATCAGAAATATGCCGCTGACCCAACACAAATTTCGCTTCAATTAATTGCAAAGATAATTAATTGCTCAGTAGAAGTACTCCGTTCTTTGAGCAAAATATCAGAAATATGCCGCTGAGCCAGCACAATTAATTGCAAGGATAATAAATTGCTCACGAACAGCCTCACAAGCAACACTATTTCAACGTATTTGATTTTGTTGTGTGGCTTTGTCTGAGTTTTGTTTGTGTTATGTCGTCCGTCCAATAAAATGCGGCATATTTCGCAACCAATACAAAGACAATTTTCGTGCGAATTGTTCAATTAAGTTGCAATTTTTCAATTAAGTAATTGTAAATACTGAAACTCAAGATATATTTACAGATAGTGGCAGTTGCCCAACAACAAAATATTGAGTGCACTATCTGTCAAAATCAGCTATTAGTGCAACTCTGATTTTGTGTATGTAACTAGTTCGCGCCATTTCTTGTTATTTGTGTGTGTATGGTTCTTAACTACAATGCACACACACAACCAAAACTCTTAAATGGCAACTAATTCCGTATTTATTGCCTTTTCGAGATTTAAGTGGATTCTTGTGTTTTTTTTTTTTTTTTTTAAATCCCAAATAAACCCGTTTTCATGGCTGAATAATCGATAAAAGTACCAATATATGCAACTGTTTTCAAGCATTGTGTATCGTTGTGTGTGATACACACATGCGTATACACATGAATTCTTGTGTATGTCACTTTAATTCCCAAAAACGCAGTGTAAACGGACAGGATTAGTTTTTGGATTTAGTTAAATATAGATCATAAAAATTTTAATGTAAACGTGCTACAAGTTTTCAAATGTCAAGACCCCTTAACTGAACAATAATTCAAATTAATATGTTACGCACATACTGATCTACATACATATTTTACAAAATAAATATTATTTAATGGTTGATAACAACATATCTATGTATACTATAAATAAAGAAACAATATACATTATGTTTGATACATCTCCACTACTTAAAAAATGGTTTTGACGGATTTATGGCCTTTTTGAGATTTAAGTGTTAAATCCTGTTTTTTTGCAAGTTTTACCAAACAAAAGTACCAAAATATGCAACTGTTTTCAAGAATTGTGTTTGGTTGTGTGTGATATGCATATTCATGCATACGTATATAAGCTTGTGTATGGCACTTAAATCCCCAAAAACGCAGTGTAAACGGACAGTTTTTTTCATTTAGTTAAATCCAGTTTTAAAAAATTTCAATGTAAACGTGCTATTAGAATTTTTGTCCAAGCAAAGAAGGTTTTCTTCAAAAACAAACGGTGACAAGAGAATCAAGTTTGATTAGTTCATTAACGAAGGCTTACTTCAAACGATAATGGTGTCAAGAGAATCACGATTGATTAATTCCTCATTTTCATGGGGTTTCTTTCAGGAAAATTAATTTTCATATATATTTGTCGCTTGTTTGGAAATATATCTTTCGATTGATGCCCAATTCATTAAAATTCATTCAGCCATTCAGTTTAAAAATATATATTATACCTTTGTATACTGCACTCGGTGTTGATTTTCTAGTTGGCTGTAGTATATTTTTAGGCGCGCATTTCTCAAAACGCATTATAAAAAACTGGTGACGAAGAAGCAAAATAGTTGCGATATGTCGCTGCGCCTATACTAATTTCGCCTCAATTAAATGCCAATGTAAATAAATGCTCACGAAATGGGCACTAATCAATTCTGTTTCAATGATGTTGTCTTTTCTGTTTCGGCATTAAAGCTGCTATCACACGATGTGTGTGTTATATAAGTGCCGTTACTTTCTGTACGTTAAATACGAATAGACCACGCTGTAAACAGCATGCATGCTCAAATGTATTGTATTTGACCATTTTCGTTTGTTTCTCTTTTTGTTTGTCTTTTATTTTATAGAGTTGTGTCTACATGTATGTTCGATGAAATAAGAGCTGCTTTAACCGAAAAAGTTGCATATTTATTCGAAAATCCATTTTTCATATTAAATTTTTCGTGCGTATCACACGTCGTGTACAACTTTCAGAGTTGCTGAAAAAACACAAGAGAATACAGATCGTGTGATAGCGATAGATAAGACGTTCAATATAGACCGGTAGCATAGGCCTTGCAGTCGATCTAGCCATGTCCGTCCGTCTATGGAAATCAGAAAAGCGCCATAACGAATAAAGATAAAGCCTGAAATTTTGTGCATATTCTTGTCATTTACCTATGTATATTCACTTCTGTGTTTGTTTTACCTGCTCTAGATCACTTCATACGCTGTCAGACTTTCTGAAACCTTGTTTAATACTGAATGGCATGGTGTGATGGATTTTTACTCTCTTAACTGTTGATCGAACGTCAGCTAAGGTCATTTTGTAGTCGTACTAGTCTTGCTGGAGGTCACCGTTGCGCAGAGGTTAGCATGTCCGCCTATGACGCCGAACGCCTGGATTAAAATCCCGGCGTGAACATTAGAAAATGTTCAGCGGTGGTTATCCCCTTACTAATGCTGGGTACATTTGTGAGGCTTCCAGCCATGTTAAAACTTCTCTACCTGGTGTCGATTGAACACCGTTTGGACTCGGCATAAAAAAGGAGGCACCTTATCATTGAGCTTAAACTTTAATCGGACTGCGCTCATTGATATGGGAGAAGTATTCCCTGTTTCTTAATGGAATGTTCATAGGAAATTTAGTTACTAGTCTTGCGGGGATACCAAAGGAATTTTTGTGAATTCCCTTGTAGTCTAAAAATATGTGGAAGACGTTTGTCTGTTTCTCATGGTTCGTTTTCAATGCACGTCTGCATCAATCCTTGCTCTGTAGGAATTGAGGCGGTCGTTTTTCAAGGACTACGTTCACCCGATAGCCATTTACCGCATATATGCATCGGTGCGCCTAACTAGAGACATTATTGACAGGTAGTAAGAAACTCACTCTAAAATGTTTGGAGGGATATGCATGTGAAATGCCTCTTGTGAGCTATTTGTCGCTCTCGACATGAATATTTGTATTGATGGCGGTTTTATGAGCAGACCCCAGGGTGCACTTAACAAGCTGTATAAAAATAAATAACGTTAGCATGGCGAAACAATTAAAAGTGGTCTCATTTGTACAACAACCACAAATCATACGGTGCAATTCGCCACCTTGCCATCAAGCTGATCGACGTTTTGCCAACACACATTTGTGTGCGTATGTGTACACGTGTGCGTAGCAGAGAATATGCGAGAAAGAAGATAACAACAAAGAGAATTCAAGCAAAAATCTGTCATCTTAATACCGTCAAAGCTGGCTGGCTTCTAACAGTTTTTTGCGTGAGACCACCTTTTTAAATCCTAAAAATAATGTCAATTGTTTAAACATAGTGACTTATGAAATAAAAAGAAATTTTATTTTTAATTTTTTTCAAAAAATTTTAAAAAAAAATTTATAGTTAAAAAATTTAAAAAAAATTACTACGTCAATATGAAAGCTATATAATGAATATTTAATTTTAATCAATTAAATTAATCAAAATCGGACAAGGGAATCGAGGGTCAGGGGTTAATGAGCTAATAGCGTGTTCTCTTTTCTCATTATTTGTAGGTGCGTAGTCGGAAAATTCTAAAACATTTTTCGCCTCCATTAAGCTGATCAACTGATTTGAGTTTTTGAGCCACTAGAGGTGGTACCTTAGAAAGAAAGGGAACAGAAAGAAGATGTGAGACCTCAGGCTAGAGGTTATACACGAATATAAGAGAAACAGGAGGTATGGAGAACCCAAGCGGGGGGTGAAGAAACGCCCATCCCCACACGCAAGCACGGATGTACCTACGCCAGAGCTTAAGGCACCGCCCCTTGGGAATCATCCTGTTCCTTCAATAAATCTCAGTAGACTTACCAGAGGTACGTTCGCAAGTTCACCCAGATTGCAGAAGAAACGGCTCCCTAGAGCCTAAGTCCCTGCAGACTCGGACATGAACACAGCAAGTGCTCAATAGTCTCCTTCTCATTATCGCCAAGAGTTCCTATTATTTATGACTCTCCTAGTTTTTTCATACAGCTTATTACATAATTCTTTCGCGCGACCATTGTCTATTAATTGATTGTGAAATTCGACGGACTCCAACAAGAATGTCGAACAACAACCCAAAACAAAGGGAACATTATTGATAACAATATAAATCTGCAACCACAACGATCAGCATCTAGAGTTTGAAATAGAAAATCTTACATCCTATCCCAAACTAAACAAATTCCTAACACCTTCACTATACTTTTTGGAAATTCTCATGCAAATCATTGCACATCCTTCCTACCATAAAATACTATTTTAGAGTTCTATACTTATTTACTAACCACCTGTTGTTAGAAAGCAATAACCATCCAATTGTATTATAGATTAAAAGATTAATAAATTTTCTCTATTTTATTTTTTGTCTCGCCTCTTGTTGCAACCGAAACAACAACCACTACTTTGGCTAGATGACGTTATCGCAGCAGATGATGAATCACATTGGCAACATCGTGTCAGCTCGGGGTTTGATCGTTTGGTAGCCTTTGCCTCCACAGAATTGGATAAAACCAGGCGTTCCATCGACAACGATACAGTGCCGTCTTCGATCAGCTGCAACACATCGCCGGATTCGGGCATAACACATAGCAGCAGCAATTCGGAGGCGGCACGCACATTCCTGTCCACCTCCTCAACATCATCGCAATTGGATTTGCCCATTAGTAGTGGCAGCAGCACCTCGAGTGGCAATAGCAGTTTCCTGGGCGGCCATCATAGTCATCATCACAATCACTCGATGCATCATCACAATTCACATCCGGATCATTTGAGTGACAGCAGCATGAAATCCTCACATTCGGATCTTAACTCTTTGCCAATAGCATTGAAAAATTGTTCTTCACCCCAAGATCCGAGTGCCATTGAGAGTCCTCCGCTATCGGATATGGGTTTGCCGCGCACACCCAGTCCTAGTGTGAATACACCACCACCGGGAGGTGTGGTTGTGGGCGAGCAAATCAATAACTTGAAAATCCCTTTGAAATATCAACGCAAATCCAAATCATCGCTGGAGAAACATTACAAGAAGAAATTTTGTGAACGTAACTGGGAATATGATTGCGATGAGATTTTGGCCTATTCCAATTCTTCGTCAACCGCAGCAGCTGATGCGGCGGGACCCACGCACAATGGTCCTTTGTTAGAAGGCTCCGGCACTGACCAGCTGGATGGTGGTTTACACAACAACAAAGACCTTGATTGTATGAATTCCAACGCCTTGGGGGCCTTAGAACAACATACGCAACATCACAAGTCCTCAAAATTTCGCCCCAAGGGCAAGGATTGGGATTGGTCCATGGATAGTAACAGCAGCAATCCCAGCAACATGGGCCAAACGAAAATGAAATCCTCCGAATTGTTGGCAACAAGTATGGGCCCCACAACAGCGGCGCCCTCATCTGCAAATGCAATGCATTCACAAAAGGCTTCCTCCATAATTTAAATGTTGGCCGGCAGTAGTGATGGGCGCTTGGTATATAAAGGATGACCACTAAAAAAATTTTTTTAATTACTTGTTTCCCTCGATTTTGTTTAAAATGTGCGAATGTGTTTTTTTTTCTTTTGTTTAGTATTAAACTTGTTTTTTGTATAATTTTTTAAATTTAATTAAATAGTTTGTATTTTTAATTGATATTTGTTTGCAATGATGATAATACAGCATATATTTTATAGTTAAACCTATGAACTAATTAGTTGATATAAGTTTTAAACAAATTGTTAAACTTAACAAAATACATGTTTGTTTGCTATAATGCAATGTATTTTATTTTCTGTTTTCTAAAATACTATCATCTGTTCATTTACTTCAGTTTTTCTCATTTATTGTTTGAGTTTTAATTAATCAATATTTAGTAATAAATTAGTAATTTTTTTTTGTAATATAATAAAAATTTGTGTGTTTTTTTCTTTAATTCAAGGTTTTTTTGTTAAATTTTGGGTAGTTATTTAATTTTTATTATATTTTTTTTTAATAAGGTTTATACCTTATTGGCCATTTGCTGGTATTAAAAAAGATTTTGCGCCGGGACAAGAACTTTTTGTAAAGAGAAGTTTATAGAAAATATTTTCTTAATTCTTTTTTGTTTTTTAGTTGACCTGTTTATTGTATTATGCAATTTTTGTTCGGCTTGAGGTCTTTTTACTGAATTTCAGGTTTTTTTAATTAAATTTTAGTATTATTAAACTTAAATCGACCTGGGGCCTAATTCTCCCATCCGCTATCAAGCGAGTTTTTGTTCGAAGATTAATTCCGTTCCGTAAGTACAAATTGGATCATGGGATACCATCGTAATTTGTCAAAAAGTTATCGATTTCGGGAAAGAAAAATCGATATGCCGAGCATATTTTGCCATCTCAAAGGTAAATAAAGCAAATGGTGGTTATAACTACGAACCAAAATAAATAAAACTCGTTGTAAACAATATGCAATGGTTTTTTAACGATATGTTACTGTTTTCACACTATCGGCCGAATTCTGAAAACTCCCTGCGAATAAATTTCTCCCTCCAATAAAATCCTCCTATTCTGTTTGAGTGGGGAGAGGGAATTTCGAATTGCCGATAACAGCTGTTTTGCCTCAGCTATTTTATTTTGGTTAAAAACTTGACTATTATTTTTTGGAAAAATTAACATAAAATGGGAAAATGAGCAAAACGAATTTATAATGATTGCTAAAAAAAGTTTACAAACATGTTTAGTGTTGCTTTTGTAATGTTTGTTTTAATTTTTGTTTCTAATAGTACACACGAGCTGTATGAGCTGTATGACGACGATAGCATAGTTACACACATCAAAATACAACGGCTGCGTTGGCTAAGTCATGTTGTCAGAATGGATGAGGAAACTCCAGCAAAGAAGTCTTTTGAAGGCAAACACGGTGGTACACACAAACCGGGAAGAGCAAAAGCCCGATGGGAAGATCAAGTTGTGAGAGACACCTCGAAACTTGGTGTCAGAGATTCGAGGCGCTTGTAACGCTATTCTACGTTCGGCTAGTGGAACAAATATTCTGTCATAGCCAATTAAAGTAAAGTAATAGTAGACAATTATGGCCTACAGCTTGTCACCTTATTTCTTTGTTGTGATAACAACTTTCGGTCTTCATCCGACAATTAGATGATTCCAGAGTGGTCTGGTGGACAGATAAATATAATAATTGTGTCGTGTTGTTGTGGTTGAAGCTTCATTTTCATGTGGATGTGGCGATCCACGTCAAGCTCCTGTAGGTGACTGATCGCCGCGGGAACAGGTTGGCCATAGGTACTCAGTATATGTGGAAGAGCCGGATACGCCGCTTTATCTAAAATCCTACTTTTGTGGAACTAAAACTTGAAGATCTAATTGACATTTCAGGGCGGCGGCCGCTTTTCTTGGTGGTTGGGACGGCTGCTACTCCTATGGAGTAAATGCTACCAAATGTGCACCAAGTATTTTCGTAAAATTGCCAAATTTTAGAATGCTCGTATTTTGTCAATGCAAATGCAAATTTTGCCCATGAACATTCCACTAAGGACATTCACATATCAATGAATGCAGTCCGATTCAAGTTCAAGCTCAATGATAAGGGGCCTCCTTTTTATAGCCGAGGAGAGAAGTTTTACATGGCAACTCCATTTTAGACAACTGTTGACAAATAGACACAAAACAGTTCATAAGGAACTCCATTTTGCACTCGCCTCGAAAATGATTACCGGCGGTAATCGAAATATTGGCCGTAAATAAACGAAATGAAAATAAAATTTAATTAAAAACACCTGAAATCCATTGAATTTAATTAGAAAAGAGAAAAAACCTAAAGCCGAACAAAAATTGCATAATATTTTCTTAATATATTTTAGGGGTGTGGCAAGAGCTTTTAAAAATTAAAGTTTTATTACACAATATTAAAAAAAACAAAGATTGTATGTTTTAACCGAACAATAACACGAGGCAACTTGATTTTTCTCAGCATTTTTTTTCCTCTTCAAAGTTTTAACCTTCATGGGTCTCATCAATTTTGGCAGCAAACGTAAAGAATAGGGGTCCAAAGCAAAGCAGGTCGATTTAAGTTTAATAATCCTAAAACTACCATTGTCCTAAACCTCACCCTCAATATGGAAATCTTTATATATCATCAACTGTAGTTGCGGCCGAGAAACGATGCACAAACACAGCCTTCTTAAGACAAGCTTAGTACGCTTCCGGGAACCTCCCAAAATCGCCATTAGGAGGGAATAACTGCTGAAAATTTTGTCTGAAGATCTCACTAGGATTCGAACCCAGGCGTTCAGCATCATAAGCGGATATGCTAACCTCTGCGCAACTATGGCCTCCAGCAGAATGCTTTTGGAATGGCAAAATTGCAAAAGGTGCGGCGTTTCGACCTTGAATATTTACACCCACAAAAAAAAATTATTTTCCAAAGTTCGAACATACGAACGCTTTACAACATTTTAAACTTCGGACTCTTGGTATGTCATTAAAAAATGTTTTTTTTTTAACAAGAAAAGATTTTTTTTCTGTTAGGACCAATATGAAAAGAGCTTTACTTCTTGAATTTTTAACGAAACCCAGAAATCATTCAACGAACTAAGATACTGAGCAGCTGACAGGCAGACTAGAGAATCTAATACGTACACAGGCTATGATCTTAACTGAATTTGCTGATTGTTAAATGTACTTCTCGAGTTTTGAAATTCGAAGGATGTTACAGCAATTCGAATTACAGCACATTGAGTTTTTTTTACTTTTTGGATATCGATTTTTTATTATAATTCTTGAGTTTCTTTAGAGCGCAATTCTTATCCAATTTGGCAATTTTGGCCATAGACTTCACCTATGACCTCGAACAGTATTATATACAAAGTATTATCCGATGCAGGATTTAATCCCCAAGGCAATTATAGGCTTTTGTGCGCCTAAAGAATTCTAAAAATAAAACCTCGAGGATCAAACGGAGAAAAATTGTGGAATAAGTCTACAACTCTTTATCTAATGATAGAAAATGTCCTAGTCATTTGAAGACAAGGATATAGGCTTTCAGGGAAATGGCGTTGTTGGTCTATCATCGGTTGTTGCAGCTAAAAGTCGACGTTGCACAGTGGGACGAAAAAAAATAACTGGAAATAAGTCTGCCATTTTGGAACGGATAGAGATATCTCCATGAAATTTTCCCCAGCACTATAAAATTGGGTTTCTATACTGTAAAGAAGATTTAATGTAGATGCGTTTTAAGTGTAATTTTTATAAATCGTGTTAACTCTAATAGGAGATCTGTGAAGTACAATGTTGGTATATTTAAAATAAAAAAAAATGCCAACATTGTACAAACGTACCCCTGAAAACCCTTCCAGTTCTTAAAACGCAAAGCTGAGACCCCCAACTTTATAACATATTTTCATTGCCCCAAGTAATAACTAATTACATGCAAACAATTTTTTTCGCCATCCAAGGATTGAAGTCTCTACAGACATTTTACTAAAAAATGCCAATTTTTCAAACACCTTTCCTCAGTGTGGGGATTTTGGGTGTTTTCATCAAGAAATGTGGCCAAAATGTTTTCTCATTTTTTTTAAAAAGATATTCATCTACAAATTTGTGAAAAATTAAAACGTTACCTTTAGTAGTTTTGGTTTTATGATATTTTCAATTTGAATTTTTTATTTTTATTTTCCACAAAATATAAACTGCATATAAACTGGATAACACCTCAGCTATAACCATATTAAATTTCATCTTTATCCGTTTTTTTTTTTTTTTCCACAAAATATAAACTTCATATAAACTGGATAACACCTCAGCTATAACCATATTAAATTTCATCTTTATCCGTTTCAAAATGGCAAACTTATTTCTACTTATATTTTTTATCCCACTGTGCGTCGTACTAGCCTATAGCAGCCAAATAATCCGCTTTTCATTAAGGTAAAATATCAATCAGAAAGCATTCTTTGGTACACTCAAAAATATCTGAACCTCAACACTAGTTAAAATGAACTAATTTTGGGAAATATTGAACTAAAGAATAATATGCTCGTTTCTTTGTATTTAGCTACGAAATTGTTTTTACATCGTATTAGTCAGCTTTCAGCTTCCCACAGGTAAAATATGAACTAAAGAGCATTTAAAAGTGAAAGATAACATTATTAAAAAAAATCGATTTTCCAAACATTCCGGAGCATCCAATTGGACACATCTTTATTATTCAACCCATTTATCTTCGCCTGTCACCCATCCCCACGCTATCAATTGCTCAGCTATTGTGAAGAATACAAATTTAATATGAAACATTGCAATTATATATTAAACAAAACCTTACCTTTGTCCCAGCCATGTATTGAACCAAGGGCCTTTTTACAAAACAGACGCTCCACGCATTCATCCACATCAGTATGTTTAAGTCTTCGTCTATTTTCCCATTTCAATATTTACTAACAACACAAAAGCAAAACATTTTCTCACTTTTCATCAAAGAAGGCCATGCTGGTTTTGTCCAGCTTTGTCATGTTCTATTTATAGACACAGTGTTTCACCATTAGAAATGTGTTTATTAATTTGTTTTTTATTTATTTAATAAACGATGATATGCTTTTGCCAATGTTTAGTAAAATTCTCGCTTATTTCAAAAATAATCGTTTAGAAAAAAATGACTAACTCCACCTGAATTGTAAGCTATTTTATCTGTACTCACGAGAAGAATTCTCAAAATTACCTTTTTTTTCATTTTTCAAGTTTTTTTTTGCCTGTTGGGGCGAAGATCATTAAATTTTACAATTTTTGTTTGTTTCTCTTTCGAGATGAGCTCAATGATCGGAGATGCATATGGAAAAGGAAAGCCAAAGATAGCAACACACGCCAACCACTATGGGACGCGTTTCGTCTTTGGTTAAAAGACTTTTCAACCATACTAGGTGTGATGGCTTCAAGGGTCGTGTGTTGGTATGTTGTATTTGAATCGTATTAATAGCGAAAACGCATCTATGATACAATTACCACATTAACCACGCTCGACAAGCAGGTCTATTAGCAGTACTTTTACCCAATGCATGTACTTTTGTGTAATGACCGACTTTTTTCTTTCTGTGGCAAATTACACTTCTTCCGTACTACACGTGATTTTGTGCATCTGTCGGAAGTTGTATTGAAGGCTTCGAACGCTAGACAACGGGTCTCGCTGTTGCTCCGTGTTTCTAAGTTTTTTACCATCGCAATCAATGACCTTTGCAATACCTAAAAAAAGTTGTTTTAATTTTTTTGTAAATAAAATTCACCCATCTCACGTTATCACCTCGACATCTAATAAAGACGGAAATATATCAATAAAAAATAAACGTGTAGAGCCTAGATAAAAAAAATTAAAATTATGCAATGCCTTGAAATGTGCCAAACATTTTCTGCAAAATTATAAAGAAAAACATATACATATTTTTTTTTTCTATAAAACTGTCATCGTTTTCTCTATTAAATTAGTTTTCAGATTTCCAAAAAAATTGCAATATTTTATTTTTCTTATTTTTTATCTTTCTCTGGCCATTATGTTTTTGCAACAGCTAATAAATAATAGCAAAATTTTTTATTTTAATGTTGTGCATAATGTATTTATAAATTATATTATATATATAGTATATATAAAAAAAAAGAAAATTTAAATAAAACACAAAAACACCAAACAGTATTGAAATTATATTAAAACATTTTAGTGAAACCCATAACATTTACTAACAATTATAACAAAATTAAATATAAAAAAAAAAATTCTAAAGAATTTTTCCACCTCAGCGAAGTAATACAGAAATATTTACTAAATATAGCAAACAAAAACAAAAATAAAATAAAAACTAAAATTTCCATAGATTTTCCCATTTTATTTTTTATAAAAACAATTCAAAAACAAACAAAAAAAAACAAGAAAACAAACAAAAACAAAATACTTTACTTAAAAGCAAATAATACAAATCAGGTAATTTTGTTTTTTTAAGGCACAACTTTTTTATAGAAAGGGAAGACAAAATTGAAAAAATATATATATATATATATATAAAAAATAAACATAACAAATTAATATATTGAACATATACATATACGTAATAATTTAAAGAGTTTAAAACAAGGCAAAAACAAAAAAAAACGAATACATTTTTAAAGGAAGTATATATTGAGGATTTCAAGTAAAAAGTAAGAAACCAACAACAACGTGCTATTAGAGAATTAATCATCCCAACAGTTATGAAAAAAAAAACAACAACAAATTAGTTATAGAATCCAAACCAAACCAAAACAAAAAAAGAAAAATTAAAAAAACATAAAAAAACATTTTCACAGCAAGGAACAACAAACAATTTATAGAACAACAACAGCAACAAACATGACATATTAAAATAAACAAAAAAATACATTAACAAAGTGAATTATTCAAAATATGTAGTTAATAACCATATAGCGAAACATTTTATAAAACAGAAAAACGAAGGCAACAACAACCACACACACACACATGGAAGAAAACTAAAAACTAAATTTACACAATTTTTAATCTTGATTTTAAGGCAAATTGTTTTTTGAATTAATCTAAAAATTTTGTTAAATTATACAATTAAATTATAGACGAATTTCTATATTCAGTCCCTCTCTGTCCCTCCCCCATACAAGTAGTGGTCGAATGCTGCTTGTGTAAAATAAACAACAAAACACCTATGTTTAATATTATATATTATACATAAATCCCTAACCCAGGAAATTAAAATATGAAATAAAAAAATAAAAAAACAAAAAAACAAAAATATAAAAATACTTTGTATATAAATTATCACCATAACAGTAAATACACTACATATTAAATAAAAGAATAACATAATTACATGTATAATTAATATTAAATAAAACACTTTGAAAACATACACCTTACATTTATGTATGTCATTATTATTTTAATTACACACACACATACAAAAGTACATATATATATATAATTTAATATATATTTCAATAAATATGTAATAATAATTTAATTTAATTTAAAAAAACATATATATAGTAATATAAAAAAATATATATCAAAAATTAATGAATGTTTCATTTAAAAGGAATAAAAAGGTTTGTAAAGAACTTCCTAACTGGAGAATTCTTCCGTTTCCAGCATGTGGCTTTAGCGGTTTTTGGTGTGCATGTATAGAAAGTAGTTAATTGGCGCCTCTTGGATAACGCTTAATCGGTCAGTGGCAAGCAAAACCAAGGATTGGTCGCAGAGAAGTGGGAGATCTTCCACAGGGAGGAGTCGGAGGAAGGAACTCTCCTTGTGGTTGGCATTGATGAAGTCTCCGTGACGAGTTTGGCTTATGCACTACGAGAGCAAAGCTGTCTTTTTATACCCTCCACCATAGGATGGGGGGTATACTAATTTCGTCATTCTGTTTGTAACTATTGTACTTGAAATATTCGTCTGAGACCCCACAAAGTATATAAAGGGTGATTTTTTTGAGGTTAGGATTTTCATGCATTAGTATTTGACAGATCACGTGGGATTTCAGACATGGTGTCAAAGAGAAAGATGCTCAGTATGCTTTGACATTTCATCATGAATAGACTTACTAACGAGCAACGCTTGCAAATCATTTTCAGTGAATGGGCCCTAGAAAAGTTGGCAGAAAATCCGCTTTTTTATCGACAAATTTTGTTCAGCGATGAGGCTCATTTCGGGTTGAATGGCTACGTAAATAAGCAAAATTGCCGCATTTGGAGTGAAGAGCAACCAGAAGCCGTTCAAGAACTGCCCATGCATCCCGAAAAATGCACTGTTTGGTGTGGTTTGTACGCTGGTGGAATCATTGGACCGTATTTTTTCAAAGATGCTGTTGGACGCAACGTTACGGTGAATGAACACATTTCGAACCGAACACTGATTTTGGTAATAAAATTCAATGATTTGCAAGCGTTGCTCGTTAGTAAGTCTATTCATGATGAAATGTCAAAGCATACTGAGCATCTTTCTCTTTGACACCATGTCTAAAATCCCACGTTATCTGTCAAATACTAATGCATGAAAATCCTAACCTCAAAAAAATCACCCTTTACATTCTTGATCGTCGCGACATTTTATGTCGATCTAGCCATGTCCGTCCGTCTGTCCGTCCGCCTGTCTGCCTGTCGAAAGCACGCTAACTTCCGAAGGAGTAAAGCTAGCCGCTTATTAGTGTAGGTCCGTTGGTATTGTAAATGGGCCATATCGGTCCCTGTTTTGATATAGCTGCTATATAAACCAATCTTGGGTCTTGACTTCTTGAGCCTCTAGAGGGTGTAATTCTTATCCGATTGAAGTGAAATTTTGCACGACGTGTTTTATTCTAACTTTCAACAACTGTGTCAAATAAGTTTCAAATCGGTTCATAACCTAATATAGCTGTCATATAAAACGATCTTGGGTCTTGACTTCTTGAAACTCTAGAGGTCGCAATTATTATCCGATTTGCCTGAAATTTTGTACGACGGATCCTCCCATGACCTTCAACATACGTGTTTATTATGGTCTGAATCGGTCTATAGCCCCATACAGCTCGCATATAAATCGATCTCTCTATTTTACTTCTTGAGACCCCAATGGGCGCAATTCTTATTCGAATTGGCTGACATTTTACACAGGTCTCCAACATATAATTTAATTGTGGTCCAAACCGCAGAGCAAATCTTTTCTTATATCCTTTTTTGCCTAAGAAGAGATGCCGGGGAAAGAACTCGACAAATGCGATCCATGGTGGAGGGTATATAAGATTCGACCCGGCCGAACTTAGCACGCTTTTATTTGTTCAAGATTGGAAAGACTAGGATAGGCAGAAATTCTAATTTTGAGACATCAGGCCGTGCAGTGCCAGGTGACTCAATACCGCCGAACGTACAGGTGGCTGACAACGACACAATCTCGGCCTCTCTCAATATTGAAAAGACTAGGAAAAAACAAAAATCCTAATACTAAACCAGTAAGGAAAGGCAAAAGTCGGGCGGTGCCCACTTTATAATACGCTACACCTACCCTATAGGTACAAAGTGCTAAGCTATGTCTAATTCTGAAATAATTTTGATGGACCTCGCCGGATGTTTTCAGATGAATTGTTAAACAATCCGTATCACATTTCGTGCAAATATGTTCAAACTATAATAACTACGATTCATAAATGACAACATTATTGCAAATTATCCAAAATTTGACGAACATATATATGGGACCTATATCTATTTCTAAACCGATTTCGAGCAAACTTCTCAGATAATGTGGTACTCGTCGAGAAAAGCGTCTTGCAAAATTTTGACAAGATTGGTCAAAAAATGTGATTGCAATGGCTGTAGGTGTGAAAATCGGGCGATATACATACATATATGACAGCTATATCGAAATATGAACCAATTTCTATGAAATTCATCTATAATGTCGAGAGTCAAGAGAAAATCCTTCCTGCTAAATTTCGAGAAAATCGATTAACAAATGACCATTTGATTGCAATATTACTGCAAATCGTAGGAATATATATATGGGAGCTATATCCAAATCTGAACCGATTTCTATGAAATTTACCTGTTATGTCGAAAGTCATAAGAAAATTCTTCCTGCCAAATTTCTAGGGAATCGGTTAACAAATGACCATTTTATCGCATTATTACTGCAAATCGGATGAACATATATATGGGAGTTATATCCAAATGTGAACCGATTTCTATGAAATTCACCTGTAAAGTCGGGAGTCATAAGAGAATCCTTCCTGCCAGTATCGGTTTACAAATTACCATTTTATTGCAATATTACTGCAGATTGGAAAAACACATATATGGGAGCTATATCCAAATCTGAACCGATTTTTTTCAAAACCAGGAGGCTTCGTCTCTAGGCCGAAAAACATGCCCCTACCAAATTGGAAGACGATCGGATGAAAATTGTGACCTCTAGTTTGTATACAATTAATATGGATAGACGAACATAGCAAAATCAAATCAGACAGTGATTCTGAGTCGATCGGTATACTTATCAATGGGTCTTTCTCTCTTCCTTTTAGGTGTTACAAACTAATTCACTAAGTTATAATACCCATTGGTGTAGTGTGTAAATATCAAGCAGTGTAGTGGCGAGAGACCCATCACAGCTTAACAAACAGGGACCCGACGACGGACGCTTCACCGACTTCAAGAATCAGAATACTGGGATAGGTAAATATCCTAAACATTAAGCAACGCAGCGACAGGAGCCTCAATGCCAATGAGAGGGGCCAAGCCCTGGCAGAGTTCTTGAATACTAACGACCTAATAAGACCTAATATTGGCAACGCCGCTAGGAGGTATTAGATGTGACGATATGTTCGGAAAATCTAATCGATGAGGTTCAGGAAACATAGATTATTCTGGGTCCAATTTCAACTGTAAGTAGGATTTACTTTGAAGGCAGATCAGTGTCCTGGATTTGGTACCACAGAACTCCGGAGACCCCGTATGGTAACAACATGGAGGCTGTGGTTTACACCTAAATCGCAGGGAGAGCAGAATTCTCTGTGTGGTGGTGCATAAAAACAACCAGGAGCCATGACTCATATATCGGAAGGAGTTTAAGTTGGTGCTTCTCTCCTAGCCAGGTTAGTGAACACAACGTCGGAACGGGCTTGTACTCACACATGGCCTAGGCTATGCATGTGGGGTTGGATCTTTTAGGTAGAACTATTACTTTTACGATATACGTAGAGTCAGACCTGAAGACTTTGGCGTCTGGATCCACAATGATGACAAATGTGGTGCGGTCTGATACTGCCAATTGTGGAGGGGTCAAAGTCCTGAGAACGAGTTTTTCCGAGAGAAAAAATGTAATTATATTAGTGGTGAGGAAGCATGACCAAAATTCTGCTTATAAGGCCCACGGAAGATGCTCTCAGTTTTTGCTGGATTCTGGACCATTGGACCGGATTGAGGCAGCAGATTAGCTAGCCAGGAATGGATCGAACATGAGTGCAGACGATACTAACACAATGGGTTGTAAGAGAATCGTTGCGAAGAGTTGCTAAAACATCCGCACATGCAAAGGATAGCCTATGATATCGTAGAAGAATGTTTCGCGATTCATACGGAAGAACAATTGTGTAAAAATCTTCCTAAAGATTGTTTTTCATCGCGGGGACGCGGGAAAATTCGTTATAGAGAGATTAGTTTAGTTTTCAGCAGCGGTTCTTCCCTCCTAATCCTGGCAACATTTGTGAAGTACTATGCCATGTAAAAACTTCTCCTCAAAAGAGGTGTCGCACTGCGTCACGCCGTTCGTACTCGGCTATAAAAAGGAGGCCCCTTATCATTGAGCTTAAACTTGAATCGTACTGCACTCATTGATATGTGAGAAGTTTGCCCCTGTTCCTTTATGGAATGTCCATGGGCAAATTTGCAATTTGCATTTGAGAGTAGTTTGTGCGAGAATTTCAACTTGCGCTTTAAAAACAATTCGTTGCAGAGAAGTTTTCGTTATAAAGAAGTTCGTTATAGAGGGGTTAAAATAGGTGAAACTGGCTGAAAAAAGTTATGTTTTAAATTTTTATTTGTGAGGCAAGCTTGTTATAGAGAAGTTCAACTGTATATCAATGTAGGGTACCAATAATGCAGATCGATCTATAGTTTCTCCAATGTATTATCTTCTCGAAGTACTCCAAGCTTCTTATCGATAGAATAGCACAGGTACTATAAGTGTCTTGCAGATTATGTTAAGAAGCTATTCAAAAAGTTGTATATACTCACCATAACCAAAAATTAGTTTAAAATATATATTGAAACAAGCGAATTGAATTTTTTAGTTTTTCTTTCCCATAAATATATATTTTGTAAAAATCATATTTAATTTTTTATTTAAGATCATAATTTTCTATGTTCATAAATGACTAGAAATTAAATATATATATATGTGCATTTATTGCATTTCATCTTTTTTTGTTTTTGTTCTTGTTCTATATAGTATTAGTCAAAGATTAGCCCTAAATTGACAATATTTTATAGTTTTAGTGGCTCTATTAGTAACTAAATGTTTGATCCAAAGGCTTTGTTGGTGTAATAAAACTAGCAGACTTTTAAGAAAACAAACTTTACTAGATTCACCCTTATTCCGGTTGTGGAAGACGAAAATCGACAGCAGTCGTAGTCGAAGGCGAATTATATCTTTCGTGGCATTATGTAACTTATTTTCCTTCGGCATAAAAGTAGCTCTATGCTCACTCTACAATCACACCTCTTGTCAAATATGATAGTCGAATTCCATTTGCGTGATACAATTTTGTGAAAATGTCGACATGCGCCTTCGACAACCGCAAAAGGGAAATTATATGGTATTTGCTACATACATTATTTATGAAAGTATAATAATTTATACCCTTTAAGGACTAAGTAACGTTCTCTCAATCTGTATTGTAACTATAACTACCTATTTATGGCGATTATTTCGAAATCAGTCGTTATATATCGACGCTATAAATTATAAATATCAAATTGTGAGTATTGACCTAAGACTATGAAACGCCAGGTTATGGCATAAATATATTTTTATGGGATCTAACTCGTCTTAAGCCTTATTATAATAATATTTTTTCTATATTGTGATATATGTATTGTAGGTATTTGCAAATACTGCAGCAATTATTTTTTAATAGAGATTTACACAAGTAGTCTTATCCAGATATCAATTTGACAGGCCTACAGTCATTTAAAATAACTGTTTGTACCACCAATATTGGGTTGCCCAAAAAGTAATTGCGGATTTTTTAAAAGAAAGTAAATGCATTTTTAATAAAACTTAGAATGAACTTTAATCAAATATACTTTTTTACACTTTTTTTTCTAAAGCAAGCTAAAAGTAACAGCTGATAACTGACAGAAGAAAGAATGCAATTACAGAGTCACAAGCTGTGAAAAAATTTGTCAACGCCGACTATATGAAAAATCCGCAATTACTTTTTGGGCAACCCAATAGTTTATCGTTTCATTCGCCAATTTAACGAAATCAGCTGTTTCCTCTTTATAAATCAGCTGAATAAACGAATCAAGTGGCAAAATTTTATCTAATGGAACCATTTACTTCAGGGCGGAAGATTCCAGAATTTCAAATGCAACTCATGTAAAGCTATGTAGAGCCAGCAACCACCTGAATCTGGGATCGAAGAACCCGCTAGAGACTCTCTGTAAAGCATCCCTAAATTCAGAATGTCACAGGCAATCAAATTGAAAACAAACTTTTCAGAAAATTAAAGTTTTGATATTTTAGCACTTTTTGTGTAAAGGGTATAGCCCATTGAAAATTTCGAAAAACCCGCTAGAGACAAAATTGCTGTAACTCACTCAAATCTTCGAGTTGTGACCTCTGTAAAGCATCCCTAAATTCAGAATGCCACAGGGAATCAAATTGGAAACAAACTTTTCAGAAAATTAGAGATTTGATATTTTAGCACTTTTTGTGTAAAGGGTGTAGCCCATTGAAAATTTCGAAAAACCCGCTAGAGACAAAATTGCTGTAACTCACTCAAATCTTCGAGTTTCGACCTCTGTAAGGCATCCCAAAATTCAGAATACCACACGGAATCAAATTGGAAACAAACTTTTCAGAAAATTAGAGTTTTGATATTTTAGCACTTTTTGTGTAAAGGGTATAGCCCATTGAAAATTTCGAAAAACCTGCTACAGACAAAATTCCTGTAACTCACACAAATCTTCGAGTTGTGACCTCTGTAAAGCATCCCTACATTTAAAATGCCACAGGGAATCAAATTGGAAACAAACTTTTCAGAAAATTAGAGTTTGATTTTTTAGCACTTTTTGTGCAAAGGGTATAGCCTATTGAAATTTTCGAGAAACCCGCTGGAGACAAAATTGCTGTAACTCACTCAAATCTTCGAGTTTCGACCTCTGTAAAGCATCCCTACATTTAAAATGCCACAGGGAATCAAATTGGAAACAAACTTTTCAGAAAATTAGAGTTTGATTTTTTAGCACTTTTTGTGCAAAGGGTATAGCCTATTGAAATTTTCGAGAAACCCGCTGGAGACAAAATTGCTGTAACTCACTCAAATCTTCGAGTTTCGACCTCTGTAAAGCATCCCTACATTTAAAATGCCACAGGGAATCAAATTAGAAAAAAACTATTCAGAAAATTAGAGTTTTGATTTTTTAGCATTTTTTGTGCAAAGGGTATAGCCCATTGAAAATTTCGAAAAACCCGCTAGAGACAAAATTGCTGTAACTCACTCAAATCTTCGAGTTTCGACCTCTGTAAGGCATCCCTAAATTCAGAATGCCACAGGGAATGAAATTAGAGACTAACTTTTCAGAAAATTAGAGATTTTATTTTTTAGCACTTTTTGTGTAAAGGGTATAGCCCATTGAAAATTTCGAAAAACCCGCTAGAGACAAAATTGCTGTAACTCACTCAAATCTTCGAGTTTCGACCTCTGTAAAGCATCCCTACATTTAAAATGCCACAGGGAATCAAATTAGAAAAAAAAAACTATTCAGAAAATTAGAGTTTTGATTTTTTAGCACTTTTTGTGCAAAGGGTATAGCCCATTGAAAATTTCGAAAATCCCGCTAGAGACAAAATTGCTGTAACTCACTCAAATCTTCGAGTTTCGACCTCTGTAAGGCATCCCTAAATTCAGAATGCCACAGGGAATCAAATTGGAAACAAACTTTTCAGAAAATTAGAGTTTTGATATTTTAGCACTTTTTGTGTAAAGGGTATAGCCCATTGAAAATCCCGCTAGAGACAAAATTGCTGTAACTCACTCAAATCTTCGAGTTTCGACCTATGAAAGGCATCCATAAATTCAGAATGCCCCAGGGAATGAAATTAGAAAAAAAACTATTCAGAAAATTAGAGTTTTGATTTTATAGCACTTTTTGTGCAAAGGGTATAGCCCATTGAAAATTTCGAAAAACCCGCTAGAGACAAAATTGCAGTAACTCACTCAAATCTTCGAGTTTCGACCTCTGTAAAGCATCCCTACATTTAAAATGCCACAGGGAATCAAATTGAAAAAAAATTTGCAGAAAATTAGAGTTTTGATATTTTAGCACTTTTTGTGTAAAGGGTATAGCCCATTGAAAATTTCGAAAAACCCGCTAGAGACAAAATTGTTGTAACTCACACAAATCTTCGAGTTTCGACCTCTGTAAAGCATCCCTACATTTAAAATGCCACAGGGAATCAAATTAGAAAAAAAAAACTATTCAGAAAATTAGAGTTTTGATTTTTTAGAACTTTTTTTGCAAAGGGTATAGCCCATTGAAAATTTCGAAAATCCCGCTAGAGACAACATTGCTGTAACTCACTCAAATCTTCGAGTTTCGACCTCTGTAAGGCATCCCTAAATTCAGAATGCCACAGGGAATCAAATTGGAAACAAACTTTTCAGAAAATTAGAGTTTTGATATTTTAGCACTTTTTGTCTAAAGGGTATAGCCCATTGAAAATTTTGAAAATCCCGCTAGAGACAAAATTGCTGTAACTCACTCAAATCTTCGAGTTTCGACCTCTGTAAAGCATCCCTACATTTAAAATGCCACAGGGAATCAAATTGGAAACAAACTTTTCAGAAAATTAGAGTTTTGATATTTTAGCACTTTTTGTGTAAAGGGTATAGCCCATTGAAAATTTTGAAAATCCCGCTAGAGACAAAATTGCTGTAACTCACTCAAATCTTCGAGTTTCGACCTCTGTAAGGCATTCCTAAATTCAGAATGCCACAGGGAATCAAATTGGAAACAAACTTTTCAGAAAATTAGAGTTTTGATATTTTAGCACTTTTTGTGTAAAGGGTATAGCCCATTGAAAATTTTGAAAATCCCGCTAGAGACAAAATTGCTGTAACTCACTCAAATCTTCGAGTTTCGACCTCTGTAAGGCATCCCTAAATTCAGAATTCCACAGCGAATGAAATTAGAGACTAACCTTTCAGAAAATTAGAGATTTTATTTTTTAGCACTTTTTATGCAAAGGGTATAGCCCATTGAAAATTTCGAAAAACCCGCTAGAGACAAAATTGCTGTAACTCACTCAAATCTTCGAGTTTCGACCTCTGTAAGGCATTCCTACATTTAAAATGCCACAGGGAATCAAATTAGAAAAAAACTATTCAGAAAATAGAGTTTTGATTTTTTAGCATTTTTTGTGCAAAGGGTATAGCCCATTGAAAATTTCGAAAAACCCGCTAGAGACAAAATTGCTGTAACTCACTCAAATCTTCGAGTTTTGACCTCTGTAAGGCATTCCTAAATTCAGAATGCCACAGGGAATCAAATTAGAGACTAACGTCTCAAAAAATTAGAGATTTAATTTTTTAGCACTTTTTGTGCAAAGGGTATAGCCCATTGAAAATTTCGAAAAACCCGCTAGAGACAAAATTGCTGTAACTCACTCAAATCTTCGAGTTTCGACCTCTGTAAGGCATTCCTAAATTCAGAATGCCACAGGGAATCAAATTGGAAACAAACTTTTCAGAAAATTAGAGTTTTGATATTTTAGCACTTTTTGTGTAAAGGGTATAGCCCATTGAAAATTTTGAAAATCCCGCTAGAGACAAAATTGCTGTAACTCACTCAAATCTTCGAGTTTCGACCTCTGTAAGGCATTCCTAAATTCAGAATGCCACAGGGAATCAAATTGGAAACAAACTTTTCAGAAAATTAGAGTTTTGATTTTTTAGCACTTTTTGTGCAAAGGGTATAGCGCACTGAAAATTTCGAAAAACCCGCTAGAGACAAAATTGCTGTAACTCACTTAAATCTTCGAGTTTCGACCTCTGTAAGGCATTCCTACATTCAGAATGCCACAGGGAATCAAATTAGAGACTAACGTCTCAAAAAATTAGAGATTTAATTTTTTAGCACTTTTTGTGCAAAGGGTATAGCCCATTGAAATTTTTGAAAATCCCGCTAGAGACAAAATTGCCGTAACTCACTCAAATCTTCGAGTTTCGACCTCTGTAAAGCATCCCTACATTTAAAATGCCACAGGGAATCAAATTGGAAACAAACTTTTCAGAAAATTTGAGTTTTGATATTTTAGCACTTTTTGTGCAAAGGGTATAGCCCATTGAAAATTTCGAAAATCCCGCTAGAGACAAAATTGCTGTAACTCACTCAAATCTTCGAGTTTCGACCTCTGTAAGGCATCCCTAAATTCAGAATGCCACAGGGAATCAAATTGGAAACAAACTTTTCAGAAAATTAGAGTTTTGATATTTTAGCACTTTTTGTGTAAAGGGTATAGCCCATTGAAAATTTTGAAAATCCCGCTAGAGACAAAATTGCTGTAACCCACTCAAATCTTCGAGGTTCGACCTCTGTAAAGCATCCCTACATTTAAAATGCCACAGGGAATCAAATTGGAAACAAACTTTTCAGAAAATTAGAGTTTTGATTTTTTAGCACTTTTTGTGCAAAGGGTGTAGCCCATTGAAAATTTCGAAAAACCCGCTAGAGACAAAATTGCTGTAACTCACTCAAATCTTCGAGTTTCGACCTCTGTAAAGCATCCCTACATTTAAAATGTCACAGGGAATCAAATTAGAAACAAACTTTTCAGAAAATTAGAGTTTTGATATTTTAGCACTTTTTGTGTAAAGGGTATAGCCCATTGAAAATTTTGAAAATCCCGCTAGAGACAAAATTGCTGTAACTCACTCAAATCTTCGAGTTTCGACCTCTTTAAAGCATCCCTACATTTAAAATGCCACAGGGAATCAAATTAGAAAAAAAACTATTCAGAAAATTAGAGTTTTGATTTTTTAGCACTTTTTGTGTAAAGGGTATAGCCCATTGAAAATTTTGAAAATCCCGCTAGAGACAAAATTGCTGTAACTCACTCAAATCTTCGAGTTTCGACCTCTTTAAAGCATCCCTACATTTAAAATGCCACAGGGAATCAAATTGGAAACAAACTTTTCAGAAAATTAGAGTTTTGATTTTTTAGCACTTTTTGTGCAAAGGGTGTAGCCCATTGAAAATTTCGAAAAACCCGCTAGAGACAAAATTGCTGTAACTCACTCAAATCTTCGAGTTTCGACCTCTGTAAAGCATCCCAACATTTAAAATGTCACAGGGAATCAAATTAGAAACAAACTTTTCAGAAAATTAGAGTTTTGATATTTTAGCACTTTTTGTGTAAAGGGTATAGCCCATTGAAAATTTTGAAAATCCCGCTAGAGACAAAATTGCTGTAACTCAATCAAATCTTCGAGTTTCGACCTCTGTAAGGCATTCCTAAATTCAGAATGCCACAGGGAATCAAATTGGAAACAAACTTTTCAGAAAATTAGAGTTTTGATATTTTAGCACTTTTTGTGTAAAGGGTATAGCCCATTGAAAATTTTGAAAATCCCGCTAGAGACAAAATTGCTGTAACTCACTCAAATCTTCGAGTTTCGACCTCTGTAAGGCATTCCTAAATTCAGAATGCCACAGGGAATCAAATTGGAAACAAACTTTTCAGAAAATTAGAGTTTTGATTTTTTAGCACTTTTTGTGTAAAGGGTATAGCCCATTGAAAATTTCGAAAATCCCGCTAGAGACAAAATTGCTGTAACTCACTCAAATCTTCGAGTTTCGACCTCTGTAAGGCATTCCTAAATTCGGAATGCCACAGGGAATCAAATTGGAAACAAACTTTTCAGAAAATTAGAGTTTTGATTTTTTAGCACTTTTTGTGCAAAGGGTATAGCCCATTGAAAATTTCGAAAAACCCGCTAGAGACAAAATTGCCGTAACTCACTCAAATCTTCGAGTTTCGACCTCTGTAAAGCATCCCTACATTTAAAATGCCACAGGGAATCAAATTGGAAAAAAACTTTTCGGAAAATTTGAGTTTTGATATTTTAGCACTTTTTGTGCAAAGGGTATAGCCCATTGAAAATTTCGAAAAACCCGCTAGAGACAAAATTGCTGTAACTCACTCAAATCTTCGAGTTTCGACCTCTGTAAGGCATTCCTAAATTCAGAATGCCACAGGGAATCAAATTGGAAACAAACTTTTCGGAAAATTAGAGTTTTGGTTTTTTAGCACTTTTTGTGCAAAGGGTATAGCCCATTGAAAATTTCGAAAAACCCGCTAGAGACAAAATTGCTGTAACTCACTCAAATCTTCGAGTTTCGACCTCTGTAAAGCATCCCTACATTTAAAATGCCACAGGGAATCAAATTAGAAAAAAACTATTCAGAAAATTAGAGATTTAATTTTTTTCGCACTTTTTGTGCAAAGGGTATAGCCCATTGAAAATTTCGAAAAACCCGCTAGAGACAAAATTGCTGTTACTCACTCAAATCTTCGATCCCTACATTTAAAATAACAGGGAATCAAATTGGAAACAAGCTTTTCAGAAAATTAGAGTTTTGATATTTTAGCACTTTTTGTGTAAAGGGTATAGCCCATTGAAAATTTTGAAAATCCCGCTAGAGACAATATTGCTGTAACTCACTCAAATCTTCGAGTTTCGACCTCTGTAAGGCATTCCTAAATTCAGAATGCCACAGGGAATGAAATTAGAGACTAACTTTTCAGAAAATTAGAGATTTAATTTTTTTCGCACTTTTTGTGCAAAGGGTATAGCCCATTGAAAATTTCGAAAAACCCGCTAGAGACAAAATTGCTGTAACTCACTCAAATCTTCGAGTTTCGACCTCTGTAGGCATCCCTAAATTCAGAATGCCACAGGGAATGAAATTAGAGACAAACTTTTTAGAAAGTTAGAGATTCTATTTTTTAGCACATTTTGTGCAAAGGGTATAGCCCATTGAAAATTTTGAAAAACCCGCTAGAGACAAAATTGCTGTAACTCACTCAAATCTTTGAGTTTCGACCTCTGTAAGGCATCCCTAAATTCAGAATGCCACAGGGAATGAAATTAGAGACAAACTTTTTAGAAAGTTAGAGATTCTATTTTTTAGCACATTTTGTGCAAAGGGTATAGCCCATTGAAAATTTTGAAAAACCCGCTAGAGACAAAATTGCTGTAACTCACTCAAATCTTTGAGTTTCGACCTCTGTAAGGCATCCCTACATTTAAAATGCCACAGGGAATCAAATTGGAAACAAACTTTTCAGAAAATTAGAGATTCTATTTTTTAGCACATTTTGTGCAAAGGGTATAGCCCATTGAAAATTTCGAAAAACCCGCTAGAGACAAAATTGCTGTAACTCACTCAAATCTTCGAGTTTCGACCTCTGTAGGCATCCCTAAATTCAGAATGCCACAGGGAATGAAATTAGAGACTAACTTTTTAGAAAATTAGAGATTTAATTTTTTAGCACATTTTGTGCAAAGGGTATAGCCCATTGAAAATTTTGAAAAACCCGCTAGAGACAAAATTGCTGTAACTCACTCAAATTTTTGAGTTTCGACCTCTGTAAGGCATCCCTACATTTAAAATGCCACAGGGAATCAAATTGGAAACAAACTTTTCAGAAAATTAGAGATTCTATTTTTTAGCACATTTTGTGCAAAGGGTATAGCCCATTGAAAATTTCGAAAAACCCGCTAGAGACAAAATTGCTGTAACTCACTCAAATCTTCGAGTTTCGACCTCTGTAGGCATCCCTAAATTCAGAATGCCACAGGGAATGAAATTAGAGACTAACTTTTTAGAAAATTAGAGATTTAATTTTTTAGCACATTTTGTGCAAAGGGTATAGCCCATTGAAAATTTTGAAAAACCCGCTAGAGACAAAATTGCTGTAACTCACTCAAATTTTTGAGTTTCGACCTCTGTAAGGCATCCCTAAATTCAGAATGCCACAGGGAATCAAATTAGAGACTAACCTTTCAGAAAATTAGAGATTTTATTTTTAGCACTTTTTGTGCAAAGGGTATAGCCCATTGAAAATTTCGAAAAACCCGATAGACAAAATTGCCGCAACTCACTCAAATCTTCGAGTTTCGACCTCTGTAAAGCATCCCTACATTTAAAATGCCACAGGGAATCAAATTGGAAACAAACTTTTCAGAAAATTAGAGTTTTGATATTTTAGCACTTTTTGTGTAAAGGGTATAGCCCATTGAAAATTTTGAAAATCCCGCTAGAGACAAAATTGCTGTAACTCACTTAAATCTTCGAGTTTCGACCTCTGTAAGGCATTCCTACATTCAGAATGCCACAGGGAATCAAATTAGAGACTAACGTCTCAAAAAATTAGAGATTTAATTTTTTAGCACTTTTTGTGCAAAGGGTATAGCCCATTGAAAATTTCGAAAAACCCGCTAGAGACAAAATTGCTGTAACTCACTCAAATCTTTGAGTTTCGACCTCTTTAAGGCATCCCTAAATTCAGAATTAGAGATTTTATTTTTAGCACTTTTTGTGCAAAGGGTATACCCCATTGAAAATTTCGAAAAACCCGCTAGAGACAAAATTGCCGCAACTCACTCAAATCTTCGAGTTTCGACCTCTGTAAAGCATCCCTACATTTAAAATGCCACAGGGAATCAAATTGGAAACAAACTTTTCAGAAAATTAGAGTTTTGATATTTTAGCACTTTTTGTGCAAAGGGTATAGCCCATTGAAAATTTTGAATATCCCGCTAGAGACAAAATTGCTGTAACTCACTTAAATCTTCGAGTTTCGACCTCTGTAAGGCATTCCTAAATTCAGAATGCCACAGGGAATCAAATTGGAAACAAACTTTTCAGAAAATTAGAGTTTTGATATTTTAGCACTTTTTGTGTAAAGGGTATAGCCCATTGAAAATTTTGAAAATCCCGCTAGAGACAAAATTGCAGTAACTCACTCAAATCTTCGAGTTTCGACCTCTGTAAGGCATTCCTAAATTCAGAATGCCACAGGGAATCAAATTGGAAACAAACTTTTCAGAAAATTAGAGTTTTGATTTTTTAGCACTTTTTGTGCAAAGGGTATAGCCCATTGAATATTTCGATAAACCCGCTAGAGACAAAATTGCAGTAACTCACTCAAATCTTCGAGTTTCGACCTCTGTAAGGCATTCCCAAAATTCAGAATGCCACAGGGAATCAAATTAGAAACAAACTTTTCAGAAAATTAGAGTTTTGATTTTTTAGCATTTTTTGTGCAAAGGGTATAGCCCATTAAAAATTTCGACCCGCTAGAGACAAAATTGCTGTAACTCACTCAAATCTTCGAGTTTCGACCTCTGTAAGGCATTCCTAAATTCAGAATGCCACAGGGAATGAAACTAGAGACTAACTTTTCAGAAAATTAGAGATTTAATTTTTTAGCACATTTTGTGCAAAGGGTATAGCCCATTGAATATTTCGATAAACCCGCTAGAGACAAAATTGCAGTAACTCACTCAAATCTTCGAGTTTCGACCTCTGTAAGGCATTCCCAAAATTCAGAATGCCACAGGGAATCAAATTAGAAACAAACTTTTCAGAAAATTAGAGTTTTGATTTTTTAGCATTTTTTGTGCAAAGGGTATAGCCCATTAAAAATTTCGACCCGCTAGAGACAAAATTGCTGTAACTCACTCAAATCTTCGAGTTTCGACCTCTGTAAGGCATCCCTAAATTCAGAATGCCACAGGGAATGAAATTAGAGACTAACCTTTCAGAAAACTAGAGTTTTGATTTTTTAGCACTTTTTGTGCAAAGGGTATAGCCCATTGAAAATTTTGAAAATCCCGCTAGAGACAAAATTGCTGTAACTCACTCAAATCTTCGAGTTTCGACCTCTGTAAGGCATTTTTAAATTCAGAATGCCACAGGGAATGAAACTAGAGACTTACTTTTCAGAAAATTAGAGATTTAATTTTTTAGCACTTTTTGTGCAAAGGGTATAGCCCATTGAAAATTTCGAAAAACCCGCTAGAGACAAAATTGCTGTAACTCACTCATATCTTCGAGTTTCGACCTCTGTAAAGCATCCCTACATTTAAAATGCCACAGGGAATCAAATTGGAAACAAGCTTTTCAGAAAATTAGAGTTTTGATATTTTAGCACTTTTTGTGTAAAGGGTATAGCCCATTGAAAATTTCGAAAAACCCGCTAGAGACAAAATTGCTGTAACTCACTCAAATCTTCGAGTTTCGACCTCTGTAAGGCATGCCTAAATTCAGAATGCCACTGGGAATGAAACTAGAGACTTACTTTTCAGAAAATTAGAGATTTAATTTTTTAGCACTTTTTGTGCAAAGGGTATAGCCCATTGAAAATTTCGAAACACCCGCTAGAGACAAAATTGCTGTAACTCACTCAAATCTTCGAGTTTCGACCTCTGTGAAGCATCCCTACATTTAAAATGCCACAGGGAATCAAATTGGAAACAAGCTTTTCAGAAAATTAGAGTTTTGATATTTTAGCACTTTTTGTGTAAAGGGTATAGCCCATTGAAAATTTTGAAAATCCCGCTAGAGACAAAATTGCTGTAACTCACTCAAATCTTCCAGTTTCGACCTCTGTAAGGCATTTTTAAATTCAGAATGCCACAGGGAATGAAACTAGAGACTTACTTTTTAGAAAATTAGAGATTGGGTTTTTTAGCTCTTTTTGTGCAAAGGGTATAGCCCATTGAAAATTTCGAAAAACCCGCTAGAGACAAAATTGCTGTAACTCACTCAAATCTTTGAGTTTCGACCTCTGTAAAGCATCCCTACATTAAAAATGCCACAGGGAATCAAATTGGAAACAAACTTTTCAGAAAATTAGAGTTTTGATATTTTAGCACTTTTTGTGTAAAGGGTATAGCCCATTGAAAATTTTGAAAATCCCGCTAGAGACAAAATTGCTGTAACTCACTCAAATCTTCGAGTTTCGACCTCTGTAAGGCATCCCTAAATTCAGAATGCCACAGGGAATGAAATTAGAGACTAACCTTTCAGAAAACTAGAGTTTTGATTTTTTAGCTCTTTTTGTGCAAAGGGTATAGCCCATTGAAAATTTTGAAAATCCCGCTAGAGACAATATTGCTATAACTCACTCAAATCTTCGAGTTTCGACCTCTGTAAGGCATTCCTAAATTCAGAATGCCACAGGGAATGAAACTAGAGACTAACTTTTCAGAAAATTAGAGATTTAATTTTTTAGCACATTTTGTGCAAAGGGTATAGCCCATTGAAAATTTCGAAAAACCCGCTAGAGACAAAATTGCTGTAACTCACTCAAATCTTCGAGTTTCGACCTCTGTAAAGCATCCCTACATTTAAAATGCCACAGGGAATCAAATTGGAAACAAGCTTTTCAGAAAATTAGAGTTTTGATATTTTAGCACTTTTTGTGTAAAGGGTATAGCCCATTGAAAATTTTGAAAATCCCGCTACAGACAAAATTGCTGTAACTCACTCAAATCTTCGAGTTTCGACCTCTGTAAAGCATCCCTACATTTAAAATGCCACAGGGAATCAAATTGGAAACAAGCTTTTCAGAAAATTAGAGTTTTGATATTTTAGCACTTTTTGTGTAAAGGGTATAGCCCATTGAAAATTTTGAAAATCCCGCTACATACAAAATTGCTGTAACTCACTTAAATCTTCGAGTTTCGACCTCTGTAAGGCATCCCTAAATTCAGAATGCCACAGGGAATGAAATTAGAGACTAACCTTTCAGAAAACTAAAGTTTTGATTTTTTAGCACTTTTTGTGCAAAGGGTATAGCCCATTGAAAATTTCGAAAAACCCCCTAGAGACAAAATTGCTGTAACTCACTCAAATCTTCCAGTTTCGACCTCTGTAAGGCATGCCTAAATTCAGAATGCCACAGGGAATGAAACTAGAGACTTACTTTTCAGAAAATTAGAGATTTAATTTTTTAGCACTTTTTGTGCAAAGGGTATAGCCCATTGAAAATTTCGAAAAAACCGCTAGAGACAAAATTGCTGTAACTCACTCAAATCTTCGAGTTTCGACCTCTGTAAGGCATTCCTAAATTCAGAATGTCACAGGGAATGAAATTTGAGACTAACTTTTCAGGAAATAAAAGTTCTGATTTTTTAGCAGTTTTTGTATAACATTTCGAAAAACCCGCTAGAGACAAAATTGCTGTAACTCACTCAAATCTTCGAGTTTCGATCTCTGTTAAGCGTCCCTAAATTCAGAATACCACAGGGAATGAAATTAGAAACAAACTATTCAAAAAATTAGAGTTTTGATTTTTTAGCACTTTTTGTGTAAAGGGTATAGCCCATTGAAAATTTTGAAAATCCCGCTAGAGACAATATTGCTGTAACTCACTCAAATCTTCGAGTTTCGACCTCTGTAAGGCATTCCTAAATTCAGAATGCCACAGGGAATGAAATTAGAGACTAACCTTTCAGAAAACTAGAGTTTTCATTTTTTAGCACTTTTTGTGCAAAGGGTATAGCCCATTGAAAATTTTGAAAATCCCGCTAGAGACAAAATTGCTGTAACTCACTCAAATCTTCGAGTTTCGACCTCTGCAAGGCATTCCTAAATTCAGAATGCCACAGGGAATGAAACTAGAGACTTACTTTTCAGAAAATTAGAGATTTAATTTTTTAGCACTTTTTGTGCAAAGGGTATAGCCCATTGAAAATTTCGAAAAACCCGCTAGAGACAAAACTGCTGTAACTCACTCAAATCTTCGAGTTTCGACCTCTGTAAAGCATCCCTACATTTAAAATGCCACAGGGAATCAAATTGGAAACAAGCTTTTCAGAAAATTAGAGTTTTGATATTTTAGCACTTTTTGTGTAAAGGGTATAGCCCATTGAAAATTTTGAAAATCCCGCTAGAGACAATATTGCTGTAACTCACTCAAATCTTCGAGTTTCGACCTCTGTAAGGCATTCCTAAATTCAGAATGCCACAGGGAATGAAACTAGAGACTTACTTTTCAGAAAATTAGAGATTTATTTTTTTAGCACTTTTTGTGCAAAGGGTATAGCCCATTGAAAATTTCGAAAAACCCCCTAGAGACAAAATTGCTGTAACTCACTCAAATCTTCGAGTTTCGACCTCTGTAAAGCATCCCTACATTTAAAATGCCACAGGGAATCAAATTGGAAACAAGCTTTTCAGAAAATTAGAGTTTTGATATTTTAGCACTTTTTGTGTAAAGAGTATAAGCCCATTGAAAATTTCGAAAATCCCGCTACAGACAAAATTGCTGTAACTCACTCAAATCTTCGAGTTTCGACCTCTGTAAGGCATCCCTAAATTCAGAATGCCACAGGGAATGAAATTAGAGACTAACCTTTCAGAAAACTAGAGTTTTGATTTTTTAGCACTTTTTGTGCAAAGGGTATAGCCCATTGAAAATTTCGAAAAACCCCCTAGAGACAAAATTGCTGTAACTCACTCAAATCTTTGAGTTTCGACCTCTGTAAAGCATCCCTACATTAAAAATGCCACAGGGAATCAAATTGGAAACAAGCTTTTCAGAAAATTAGAGTTTTGATATTTTAGCACTTTTTGTGTAAAGAGTATAAGCCCATTGAAAATTTCGAAAATCCCGCTACAGACAAAATTGCTGTAACTCACTCAAATCTTCGAGTTTCGACCTCTGTAAGGCATCCCTAAATTCAGAATGCCACAGGGAATGAAATTAGAGACTAACCTTTCAGAAAACTAGAGTTTTGATTTTTTAGCACTTTTTGTGCAAAGGGTATAGCCCATTGAAAATTTCGAAAAACCCGCTAGAGACAAAATTGCTGTAACTCACTCAAATCTTCGAGTTTCGACCTCTGTAAGGCATGCCTAAATTCAGAATGCCACTGGGAATGAAACTAGAGACTTACTTTTCAGAAAATTAGAGATTTAATTTTTTAGCACTTTTTGTGCAAAGGGTATAGCCCATTGAAAATTTCGAAAAAAAACCGCTAGAGACAAAATTGCTGTACCTCACTCAAATCTTCGAGTTTTGACCTCTGTAAGGCATTCCTAAATTCAGAATGCCACAGGGAATGAAATTTGAGACTAACTTTTCAGGAAATAAAAGTTCTGATTTTTTAGCACTTTTTGTATAACATTTCGAAAAACCCGCTAGAGACAAAATTGCTGTAACTCACTCAAATCTTCGAGTTTCGATCTCTGTTAAGCATCCCTAAATTCAGAATACCACAGGGAATCAAATTGGAAACAAAGTGTTCAGAAAATTAGAGTTTTGATTTCTTAGCACTTTTTGGGCAAAGGGTATAAGCCCATTGAAAATTTCGAAAAACCCGCTAGAGACAAAATTGCTGTAACTCACTCAAATCTTCGAGTTTCGACCTCTGTAAGGCATCCCTAAATTCAGAATGCCACTGGGAATGAAATAAGTGACTAACTTTTCAAGAAAGAAGAGTTTTGATTTGTTAGCACTTTTTGTGTAAAGGTTGAAAATTGAAAATTTCGAAAAACCCGCTAGAGACAAAATTGCTGTAACTCACTCAAATCTTCGAGTTTCGATCTCTGTTAAGCGTCCCTAAATTCAGAATACCACAGGGAATCAAATTGGATACAAACTTTTCAGAAAATTAGAGTTTGGATTTTGTAGCACTTTTTGTGTAACGGGTATAGCCCATTGAAAATTTCGAAAATTCAGAATGCCACAGGGAATGAAATTAGAGACTAACTTCTCAGGAAATAAAAAATCTGAATTTTTAGCACTTTTGGTATAAAGGGTATAGCCCATTGAAAATTTCGAAAAACCCGCTAGAGACAAAATTGCTGTAACTCACTCATATCTTCTCTGTAAGGCATCCCTAAATTCAGAATGGCACAGAGAATGAAATTAGAAACAAACTATTCCAAAAATTAGATTTTTCTCGTGACAGCAATGAACACCACACAGATCGAACTTCAATGTTCCAGCTTGTGTGGTTCTCACAACTATCCCATGCCGGGGGAACAGACTTGTACTCACGCATGACGAAGGCTAAGCATGCAGGGTTGGTAGACACATTATATTCCCCTGGAGAAATGCGCCCTACCTAGGGTTAGGTTAAAACTGCGGGAGACTGCATAAAACACCTCAAGGACTTGTCCGGGGGAACAGACTTGTACTCACGCATGACGAAGGCTAAGCATGCGGGGTTGGTAGTCACATTATATCCCCCTGGAGAAATGTGCCCTACTTGGGGTAAGGCCAAAACGGCAGGAGACTGCATAAAATACCTCAAGGACTTGTCCTAAAGCTTCGAGCTCAAGGTGTCCCGCCTTTGCCAGGACCTTCAGTATACACTGATGGCTCGAGTTTTTATGAGTACACCGGGTCGAGATTCTTGAGTTGCTAAAAATTTGGAATTGTAGCGTCTTTTAGGGGGAGATTTTCGGGAGACGATTTTGATGTAGAATCGGCTGCCAGATCGGACTATAACAATGTACATAGACATTGAGATAGAGCGTTGGCTCCGCAACGACGGCGCAAATGTGGCATTAGCTGATACTGCAAGTTGCGGGGTGGACAAAGTCTTTAGGCCAAGCTTTTCAGAGAGAACGACGGCACTTATACTAGTGCTGAGGAAGCATGCCCAGAAGCTGCTCATAAGGCCCACAGAAGCGGCTATCAGTTTTTACTGGGTTCTGGACCATCAAGAATAGCAGGGATTGAGGCAGGTAACTAGCTAGCCAGAAGTGGATCGAAGATGTGTGTTGACAATACTAATAATAATAACGGACACTTTCTCGATAACTGCGCAAATAGGTCGGTAACCTCAACAGTCATGCTTCTCAGTGCTAGTGACCTGACTGGGCATTGCGATGTCACATATTCGAACTTTGCAACTTTTCTATTACTGCTCTATAATATCAGGAAGAAATCTCAGGATTATGGGCGAACAACTCTTTTCGTGTCTGTACTCGCTCCAAGGATTCAGCCCTTTTCATTAGTCCGGACTGCTGCGGAAACCTCAATCCCATGGCAGCCGATAGGTACGTACAGGATTGGCCCGATGGAGTCCTTAACCGGCAAGGGCTGCCGCCTCAATGTACAACGAACTGCTACAACAACAACTGTGGAAGCCTGAAGTAACTGATTGAAGAATCAGTTACAACAACTGTGGAAGCCTTAATCCTATGGCAGCCGGTTGTACGTGCAGAATTGGCTCAATGGAGTCCTTCATCTGCAAGGGCTGCCGCCTCAATGTACAAGACACTGCAACAACAACAAGTGCGGAAGCCTGAAGTAATTGATTGCGGAAAGGTCTAACCGAAGGGAACTGTTTTAAGGTGCTAGCCTGGCTTTTTTCGTCTTTGTCGTGTGCGTCGTTTTCTCCTTCCCTTCTCTTTTCGTTTTACTGCCTTGCACTGTATTATAGCGGATCTCTATTTGTATTCATCTTTTTTCTCTTGCCTTCAATCGAACCTTACATATGAACCGATCGGCCTGCAGGTGAAGAAGGTTCACAGTGCCTTAAGGCTTTTTCCTCTATATTCCTAGAAATCGATCAAATGAGTAAGTGATTCTAAGTAGATCGGTATACATTTTAATGCGTCTGTCTATCCCTATACTAAGATATTGTACCACAACAGCGGTATGTGGTATAAACATCATACAATTTTCTATGGAAATAAACAAAAATAAATATAACAAACTTTTCGTAATACATTTTTTAAAAATTCCTTCCTCAATTCTTCCCTTCGTATCATTAGCATATATATATTGGTTTTGATTAATTGCATTTTAAGTGCGGCAGTCGCAAAAATATGCATACCACGATAAAGATAAACAACATTTTTAGATATCAACTAACCCCTAGTAATTGCTGGAATTTATATCCTTCCTGTCTTGTATTTTTATAGTGAACTGGCATCTATACCAACCTCCAATAACATTTTGTCAATACGCCGACTGGCATTTTGCAAATGCTCCAACAATTTCTTATTCTTGGCTATATCATTATATTGCTCCACAGCTAGAGGTCCCAGGCGAGCAGGACAAATCCTTAGATGACTTTGTAAATCTTCTTCAAACATGATGTCACATTCCAAACACTGTGCAAGCTCCACTTTATCTGTACTGTCGTCATCCACAGCCTTTGGAATTTCGATGCGATGTATAAATTCTAAATGCAGCAACATTTTTGGTTTGCTGGATTTGGTCTTCTTGCACAGGGTACACTTGAGGTAGCCCTGATGGGGCATGTGTTGAAAATAATGCCGTTGAAGGTCAACATTTTTCGAATTACGTTGCACTTGACAGCAGGTTAGGCATAGGTGGGCGGTTTTTTGGCTATTCACAGGACGGAACTTTGTCTTGATGGCCTGTGCCAGGTTGTGCTCTTTAAAGACATGTGAACGCCAGGTGGGTTGATCGTCAAATTCGCGCTTGCATTCGGGACATAAGTAGTTGATGTATTTTTGCATTTCCTTTTTTTGAAGGTCAATGATTCTATTATTTTTGTTGTTGGTTTTCAATCTGCCATTGAATCTTGTTTCGACTTCATTTTCAATTTCTTCAAACATCTCCTGGCAAATTTCCTCAATTTCCATATCATTCAATTGAGCAGGTTGTTGCACAGCAACTGGTTGTTGTTGTGGTTTGACATCCACTACGATTATATTTTTATAACCGTTTACAGCCGGTGTAAGGGTATTGCAAATTTCATCCTCCAAGTTAATGCAACTGTCGCTTAAGGCTTTCTGGAGAATATCCTCAACTTGGGCATTGGAGGGTGCAGCAGCATTTTCTTCCAAGGGATGTGTGAGGGTAACCTCAGAATCGCCATTCACATCTTTCGTTTCTTTGTTTCCGGTTTCTTGAAGTCCCATCTCTGTGCCTATATTGTGCAGCGTTTGTACAGCTTGTCTGACCTCAGAGCGTTCCTTTTGGGCTATAACCGTTAGGTTATCATCATTGGTATATATCTGTATTTGCCTTAAAGTAGCTTCTTTGGCCGGACCAGCCCATTCATCGGGGGCACAAATGTATTTTTTGTTTTTCAAATAATCCACCCTATGATATTTAATAAAATGCAGGAACAAGTCCGTTTTAAAGGATTTTTGTGTTATGCAAAAAGCACATTGAAAATAGGAAGTAAATGGCAAATGGCTGAAATGATGCCTACGCAGTTGATCCCATGTGGGCCCATCTCTAAGGGTATCGGAGCATTGGTCGCAATAGTAGTTGTTGGTGCCCACAATGCGATGCATGCAAATATTCTTCGAAGTGCTCAAATGGTTCTTGTCAATGTGCTCCAGCCAATCGTTAAAACGTTGAAGTAATTTACCACATTGGGGGCAAATGAAACGCATAAAGAATTCACTGTTAAAACGAGGATGTCTGAGGGCAATGGCCTGCTTCATTTTCTCCATTTTGTAGTCATTGTCCACTTTATTCATCAATTGACTGTGACAGCGAAACAGATGCACGGATAGGGCTCGTTTTTTCACATACGTTCCTGCACAATAACGACACTTGAATGGCCCACTATAGGGGAGGTGTGTAAAACGATGATGCTGCAAGAGCACAGGTGATTGATGGCCATGGGCCAAGCGCTTAAGGCATATTTGGCATTCGTGGTATTTTCTGTCGATTTCCTTGAAGTCAAAATCGATTGCCTTCTTACGGGCATAGTCATGTACGGTGTTCAAGTGTTGACGCCATTCATTTTGAGTCTCTGTGGTCTGTCCACATTCTGGACAAACGAAAACCATGTGCCTTTCCATGGCAAACGGCTCATTCTTTTTGTTAGTATTATTAGTAACATTGTTGTTGCTGTTGCTTGTTTTACGTTTGGCCGTTGTTGAAGCCATAATTGTATTTATTTTTGTTTTTGAATATCTTATTGGAAAATATTTCTTGTCAAATGGTATCTGATTTTTTTTTCTTTTCACTTGTTTACAAACAAACACTAGCAGCGTATACCAAACGCTGGACACTATCTTCCTTTTCGCTTTCGTAAGGACGAACACCCAGCTGTTTGTATAGAACAACCCTTAAATAGCGGTAAATTTTAAACTTATGTTTAGGGGTTTCGTTGCAAGAAAACATCCCCAGAGTTGTTTACAGGGTGGTAAGAAAGAATGGCCACAAAATCAAATAGGAATTAAGGGATTTTTATTTGCTCACCCTGAATGCAAAAAAAAAAAAATAGTGAAAATCGTTTCCTTAATGTTGGGGATATTATGAGTTTTAATGAAAGTCACATCACCTATGACCGCTGCTTAAAGCTATAGACACCGAAAGTAAAGAAACGTTCAGTGCCATGTTGTTATGAAAAACGTACATCTAAGGTCAAAGTAATGGTAATATGATTTGAACTTAGCACGGCCCGGCCGGAAGATCGATTTATACGGGAGCTATATCTAAATATGAACCGATATGGCCCATTTGCAAACCCCGACGACCCACATCAATATTAAGTATCTGCGCAAAATTTGAAGCGGCTTTACGCGTTCGACCGCTATCGTGATTTCGACAGACGGACGGACATGGCTAGATCGACTCAGAACGTCGAGACGATCAAGAATATATACCCTATATGGGGTCTTAGACGAATATTTCGAGGTGTTACAAACGGCATGACTAGATTAGTATACGCACATTCTACGGTGGTGGGCATAAAAAAGTCGATTTGGCAGAAAATACATTTCAAGATGTCAACTGCCATGGCATCTTAAAATACATTTTAAGATGTATTTCAGATCTTGATGATCTTCGGCTGATTTCAGCTCGGAATTCCTTATCCATAGACTATGACTTCAAGCTTCAGACGATTTTTTAGTTGTGACTTCTGAAAAGTTCTGCTAGATCTTGGAGATAAATGTTTGTATTTGCTATATAATTTTAACAGTTCAGTTATTCGCGTATGATGCTGGAAGTTGTAGTGACGAATTTAGGCTCAAGTGTCTTTGGAGAGATCAATTGTTGGAAGAAAAACAGGATTATGGGAAAAAACCTGTGAATGGGTAGTATCGTTTAGCTAAACCTATCGAATACATTCGATATGGTCAATCATCCCAACCTCTTTTATGATGTGTGAATGATATGTGTGGTCAATAGTTATACGTGGAGTTCTCTGTCCGACGTTGTTGAACAATCTACCTCTCAAGACACCCTCCACCTTTGCTGATGTGGCGAGGTTGTTGTAACAACTGTATATTGGTTTTTCACCCTTAATTCTCACCGATGAGAACTCTTTGAGAATATTTTCGTCATCCCACTTTGCTGAAGTATGTTCCTAAGAATGCGGGGAAATTTCCACCTAACCGCAATAACCACGTCGTGTTTTCTTATTTTTTGGCATTTCCTGACGAGAGCTTTCGAACTAGTTTAACGCGGTGCTTATTGCCTCTCTAATGCTGGAGACATTTGTGAACTTGACAGCTGTTCTGGGAAGTTGGAGTCTTACGCCGGCAAGGGCTGTCGCCTCAGTGTACAACACACTGCTACAAAAACAAGACTTTACCTCTACCCTCTCATCTCCCACTACCCGTTGCTGGTGTGGATGTAATAATATCATACGCCAAAGATAATATCATACGGAAAAAATATGGCTTCTAAGGACTCAAGAAGTCAAGTCGAAGGACCACTTTATTTAGGAGCTATTTCGAATTCTGAATCGATTTGGATCCTTTGTAATCCCCAACGACCTACATAAATAAGAAGTATCATTGACAAATGGACTGACCTTTCTGGATCGACTTAAAATGTCCATCAAATTTTACGAAAGAGTGAGAAGAAGAATGAGAAGATTAATGAAAAAGATTTCACAAATTTTCATTGTTAGGACAGCTAAGTTCAAGAGCACTTTAACTCCACTATTATCCAAACAGAATATTTTTCGACTCATTAAAACAAAATTCTAAAAACTAACAAAAAACACTACCTTCGAGTTTACATACCGGAATCGATTCAGCATTACACCAGGCCAAAGACTGCTTCCCCTCCGCAAATCTGAGGACAAAATCAACAACATTAATAGTTTTTATTGAAAAATAAATTTTATTGGAAAAACTTCAGGTTTCAAGAGTTCGATGCAAAAATGTGCATATATAAAATGTATATAATAATGTTAATAAATTAAAAAAAAATTACGATTTACTTTCAATGCCAATCTCTTGCATCATCTTATCCAGACGCACGCTGGCGGCTTTCAAGTGTTCCAAAAGCTTCTGATTTTTAGAAATGTCACATTTTGCAACAGGCAGGGGAGCCAAGCGCTTTGGACAGGAGCGGCAGTGGTTTTTAAAGCGACTATGAACCGCATACAATTTATCACATTCTAGACAATGATATTTTTTCCCTACCACTTTGGGTTGACCAATATTGGTTAGGTAGGGTAGCTTAATTTCTTTTCTAATAACCAATATATGCACATACTCCATGTGTTGCATCATTTTGGGCTTGCTGGATTTTGTTTTGCCACATATGATGCATTTGAGATAGGACTGGAATGGCATATGCTGGAAATGATGTCGTCGTAGATCGGCATGCTTAGAGGTCTTCTGTATTTGGTGGCACACAAGGCATAAGTGAAGGGTTTTGGAGGCATTAAGAGGACGGAATTTGGCATCCACTGCATTGATAAGATTATGGGCATCATAGACGTGAGAACGCCAAGTAGGTTGATCTTCAAATTCATTGCCACATTCTGGACATAGATAATGTATGTATTTTTGCATATTTGTTTGTACATCTTCATTGGTGGATATGGTGACTATTTCCTCGAACATCTCCTGATAAATACTTTCCAATTCATTTTCACTAATTTCAGAAAATTTTATACTTGGCTTTTTGACAGGCGTTGCTTTCCCCATTTCCACAACGAAAACATTATCATAACCATTGAGGCTTTGGTCAAGTGCTTCTTCATGATTAAATTTGCCAGTTTCATTTGCCAAATCCTCCCCATCTTCTAAGTTAATATCATCCAAGGCTTTTTGCAAAATGTCAGGTTTTGATTTTTTGTTGGCAATTTCCATCAGATGTCTTACTTCACGTACAACGTTGGTGTCGGCGCAGCCACCCCACTCATCCGGAAAGAATATATAATGCCTATGTAGCAAGAAATCTGCCGTATGATATTTAATAAAATGTAGCAATAGTTCAGTTTTGTATGCCTTTCGACTATAGCAAAATGCGCATTGGAAGAAGGCCGGAAAAGCCATGTGACTAAAATGATGTCTTTGCAGTTGACTTCTGGTTGGTCCATCTCTCAGAGTGTGTGAACACTCGCTGCAGTAATAGTTCTTAGTGCCAGCTATACGATGCATCTTTAAATCCACTGATGTACTAGAATGGGCAGAATCAATATGATGCTCCCATAAAGTGAATCTTTCAAATAATTTGCCACATAGCGGACATAGGTATCGAATGTAAAACTCTTTATTTTGCTTGGGGTCGCGATGACCACGCAACTGGTTTACAGCATCCTGGCGATTCTGGTGCAATTGTTTGTTTAACAAGCGGCTGTGAACGGCATAAAGATGATCGATCAAAGAACGTTTTCTTAGGAAAACTCCACGACAGTGACGGCATCGGTAAATTTTTGGATATGGCAAATGATTAAAGCGATGATATTGCAGTACTGCTGGAGTTTGGCGAGCATTTGCAATCCATTTCAAGCATATCTGACACTCGTGGTGATTATCATCCACCTCCTCAAAGTTGAAGTCCTGAAAAGTCTTTTTAGCATAGTGATGAGCTGCATTCAAGTGTCTCCGCCATTCCGGTTGCGATGCATTCTCTTGTCCACATTCTGGACAAAGGAAAATCATATGTTGTTCCAGATTCAGGTCACTGGATGAAAGTCTTTTTACTAAAGACATGTTGCTTTAAATAACCAAACTTAATGAAGAAAAAAAAAAGCAAAGAAAAAAATATTTCTTTTCTTTCTGCTTTTGTTTACAATGCCATTCTTGTGAGAGTTGCCATGTCTTTAGGATTTAACAACTGTTGCTTGATGTTGCCATATGCCAACATTCTTCGTCAAAATGGTAGTGGCATCTCAGGCTTAAGGGTCACCGTTTTGAATTTAAAATTTAAATAATTAAACTTGAGTTGTTCTTATCTTAAATCACTTTAAATAAATCACCCGAATGTTGTGCAAAAACAATAAATTTCACCTAATATTCTCTCCCAGAGTTTCAAAAAACTCGAAAAGCTATTCTATTCGCAACAGCATCAAGCTGGTAAGTGGGTTGTTGTTGTTTTACACACTGAGGCGGCAGCGCTTGTCGATAAAGAACTCCATCGGGTCAATCCGGTACGTACAACCGGCTGCCATGGCATTGTATTGGATAACGAAATATTGTGAAATGGCCGTTATAGGTGCTTTTAACACGGTTGATACATCTACTCCCTTGAAGCACATCCTCGAATTAGATCATTGACGACGAATAGGCATAAGCGTAGAAAGGCATCTGGGGATGGGCTAAGCATCCGCCAGAAAAGTTTAGAGATTTCCCGAGCCGAGTGCCTTACTACTGTTCTCAACCTGTCTTTGAGCACTCTTACAGTACCCGATGTCTCGAAGATGGGCACAGTGAGTCGTACAGACCGATATCCTTTCTCTCACTAATAGCCAAGAAGCTTGAGGGACTTCTCCTCCCTAACCTCATTGGAGATTTTCCATTCGGCGAGTATCAATATGAATATCAAAGACTGCATAGCACAACAACTGTTTTGCATTCCATCACCGCACACATTTGCCGTGGATTCAATCAGCCCAGGTCATGTGATAGGACGGTCCTCTTGGCAATGGATCTATCGAAGGCCTTCCACACGGTCAGACATGCCAAACTATTTGAAATGTCGCCCTTCAGCCCAACGAATTATCCGTGTGGTAGTCAGTCATTTGTGGACTTTAGGCATAAGAAGTCGAAACACCGTAGAGTGAAATGGGGAATTCCCCAAGGTGGGGTGATATCTCCGGCACTTTTTAACCTCTACCCATCCTTCATTCCACCCCCACCAGATGACGATCATGTCTTCAGGCTCCCCACCCATTGTTGACATCTGCCTCAACGAACTTGCCGCTCATTTCGCTGTAAAAGATCAGAAAATATCTGCCACTAGGTCCCCCAACTTTTGTACCGAGTATGGTTTAGATCGGACGGAATTTGGATATAGCTGTCATATATACCGATGCTTATGCCCTTTGACATATGTGCAAAAATGCAAATTTGAAAATGCCAAGAACATTCCGGCTGAAGCGAACTGAATGCCATTTTTTTAATTGTTGAAAGTCAAGAAGAGAACAAGACCCATGGGATTGGAGAAATTGTACTTTTTTTTAAATAATATTTTATTTTTTCAAAAGTAGAAAGTAAATAAAAGATTTAAAATAGTTTAAATAATATAACTAAGTTTAAAACAAATATAAGCAATGTTTTACAGCTTTTTGGAGTAGACATTTGGGACTGAAATTTTAAAACATACATAGATTTTACAAAGTTTTTCACATTTTGTGTTTCCTTCATAAGTAAAGCGTTTAAGTTTCTGATTTACGTGGAAAAAATCACATAGAATAAATTAAAAAATTGTTTTTTGTAAGCAATAAAAAATAAGAAAAACAGCTGTATAGGGGTTTAAAACGCCTTATAAACAAAAGATACATATTAGCAAAAACTTTACTAAATGGACAAATTTTTTCTGTACCTAAAACATAACAACAGACTTAACATTATATTTGAATCCAATCAATTTTGATTTGTTGCAGTCACATGTGACCACAAACGCAATGACACATGATATAACAACTCAACCACGCTGAGTATAGAAAACCCCATAAATAAACCAAATATGCCTCCACAATTGGCCAAGAAATCGGTAACGCCATACAATTCGGAGCGTTTAGATGTTATAAATTGATTTTCTTTGAAATAAATTGATAAACGCGACATTTCAGCACCAGGATACTTTTGCAGGTAATCGCTGTCGCCAACAGCCTCTAACATATGTTCCAAGTCAAAATTGCCTTGTGATATTTCGGCATTATATGACAGCGATGTGCAGGCAGACATGCAATTACATTCAGTGTCGCCCCTAAAGTTGAAATCGGTATTTTTTATGCCTTCAGAGAACTCTTTAAACAGAAGGCCATCCTCGGCGCGATCATAGCAATGGATTTTATCTTCACCACACACTGGCATATCGGCGGTACGTGGCATAGAGAATTTAACGCAACCGCAAGTTTTCAAAGTGTAATTAGTCAAGCATTCGAGTTCGCAATTATTTTGCGAATATATTTTAAAGAATCTCAGTGATCGTTCACTGCTCAGAAAACATTGACGCCGATGTGGATTATACTCTGAAATTCCAACAGATGTTGTTATCATATTGGGTTTGACGGCAATTAAAACCTCTCTGGCAATGGGAATGCGAACAAATTGTTTTGATACCAAGGGAACGTCGTCGGGAGAATGTAAGAGAACTTTATAACCTTGAATGGGACCACGACAGCCAAAGTCTAGATCCTGCTTGAAATTTTGCAATACAATAAAGAGGCCAGCTCTTGAACCGGCACTTAAAACTCTGGCCGGATAAGTATTCAATCCAGTTTGATGGCTATATCCATTTTCCAAGGACCATTCCAGAGAACGATTTACAAATGCATTATATTTCACAGTACTTTCCAATCCCATTTGCCGATGTTGAATGGTATTTTCCCGATATATATCGGTTGCATTTAGACCGTTAAATGTATAACATATGCCCTCCTCGGTATAGGTTTTAACAAATAGTTCATCGCACTCACTGAAATGGCCAAACCATTTGCAAAAAAGGTAATATCGCTCAAAATCAGGTAACATTTTATTAAGAATTCCAACATAATCTATGGTTTGATGGGATAAACGCGTCAAACCCTCATCGATAACCTGCGTATTGCATATGTGTAATAAAGTAAGGAATTCTTGAAATTCCGTTGAATTTATATTGGGATTAAAGGCTTTTCCTTCTGCAATATTTGATTTCCATTCATTTAACAACTCCATATAGGAAGGGCCTGCAATGATCGAATAAGAATCAACAACAAAATACAAGAAATTTGCAACTTCGCTATGATAGAATGGTGGAAACATTTCGATAAAGGCTTATCTCTTTGAGCAGATTTTTATAAACGGACGAAGATGGCGAAATCGACTTATAATGTCAACATGATAAACAGAGGACAAAACATCAGAACCATTTGGTGCTAGGTTTATGGTTTAACTGCATTTACAGTCGCGGACACTAAGCGGTTTTGAGTGGAGAGTCTCAGTGAGAGGTCAGGTGGCACCGGATCTAGTCTAAAAACTGAATGTCTATTACACTCAACCAATGGCCGAGCGACCGCAATGAGCTGCTCCACCTACAGGAGCACGGAGGAGGAACGAGGATCGCTAACCCCATATGCAAATATATGTCTTCTACAACAATATGATATATACAGTGGTTCATAGATATTTTGCAAAAAAAAAATCATACATTTTACTATCAAAACGAATAATAAACATCTTAATATGTACTTACCTTTCCTTTGCATAGGCCTTTTTGTTTCGGAGCAAATGGTAATGGCAGGAAATGGTATATTCCAAACTGGCGTTGATTTTTCCGCAAAGGTGACAATCACAGGTGTCTCTGTCCATTTCACATAGATATTCTGTATCAAATTTGAACAGCAACATATTGAGGCAATAAAAACACAAATCCAAAAGAGTTTTTCTTTCAGTGGTCTCGTTTCACCCAAATATTGGATACCATGTATAGAGGTATTGGCACAATACTCATAATAAATTTGCTTAATGACTCGAAACGCAGATAGGTTCCCCATGCGGTTTAGTACATTACGCCCTTTTGCATTGGGATTTTCTTTTAACGGTACCGATTGTATTGCATTAATAACATTTTCATTTAAATCTGGTTTATGGGTGGTCATTACAATTTGATTCATATGATATTGTTATAAATAAAAACTCTTAAAACTAATTATGCAAAACAAACTCACACCACAGACAGAGAAATTGAAAATACCGCTATGTTGAAAAAACACGTTTGTAAAATAATAGTAGTGAGTAGCTGAATACGACACTAAAAAATACATCTGTGGTAGCAATGCCTCCGATATCAATCAAACAAACGAGTCGTTTGTATACAGTACTAGACCAAAGTTTGGCAACGATGATAATTTTCGATAACTTATTTGATTTGTAGTAAAGCTAGCTATCGATATAAATTTGTTTTATTTAGCCATCAATCCTAGTACAGACTTCCACTTTTCACACGAACAACTGTCAAAATGCATTATAAGAAATGGGGACGAAAAAAGACGAACACATTCCGTAGAAGTGCAAGTCTTTGAGCAAAATACCAGCGACATGTCGCTGCACCAACACAAATATCGCTTAATTTAATTACAAAGGTAGTATCTCACGAACCGGGTCATAAGCAACCAATTTTAACTAAAGAGGTAGGAGCATAATAACAAAATAACAAAAAATTAAGTGCATTTTTTGTCAAAATCTAATTTAGTGCAACTCGTGGCGAAACAATTAAAGGTGATCTCACTTGTACAACAACCACAAATCATATGGTGCAATCGGCCATATTGTCATCAAGATGTCATTTCAAAAATGACATTGTTCTCAACACAACGAACTTGCGCTCGAGTGTGTATGTGTGCAGGTAAAATGAGAGAAAGAGAAACGCCAAAAAAAGAGAACATGCAAAAAAGTGGGGAGTTTACTGTGAGTGTAAACACAGAACTGACATACTGTCAAACTGCCCGACTGTTTGCAGCTGTTCGCGTGAGACCACCTTTAGAAATCGTTGACATATAGTGCACTTGCCGAGAAAAAATTTTACCCAGCTGTTTGCAACCTAAGGCGGATTTAAAAAGGTGGTCTCACGCGAACAGCTGCTAACAGATGGTCAGATTTGACGCTATTAAGACGTCAGATTTTTTTTGCACTTTCTTTGTTATCTTCTTTTTGGCATACACTTTCTGCACACGTACAAACACAAATTTCTTTGTTTGTGCTGGCAAAATGTCGATCAGCTTGATGGTAAGATGGCGATTTCACCATACGCTTTTTATGTTATGACTGCAAAGACCTATAACCCCCTTTTCAAGTCGTTTTTTATAAAACTCAACATTCTCAAGTATTTTTATTTAATTACATTGAAATGTAATTTTTTTTTTACATTTATATGTGTGTCTACATTTGCTTTTACAAGTTAGTGGGACAGAGTTGTAGCCCATTTTTTTGTTGTTGTTGGGCACCTGACTATACCTTGTATATGATTCTACCATGGTTTCAAAATATTTTCTTTTGTTGTGTGGCTTTGTATGACCTTTGTTTGTGTCATGCCATCCAAAAGAATGCCGCATATTTCGCAACCAAATAATGGACAATTTTTGAGCGTTAGTATTAGGCTTTATGCAATAATCTCCCACTGCAAATGCCCACGTACAGTCCATTAGGACCAAAGGGCAAAACACTCACACCCCCTACTGGCATTTTTGAAATAATCTCCCACTGTGCACTTGTGTGCTTTTTTGGTATGAACATCTCCCATCATAGCTGGCATTCCTTCATGCATTCAATATGTAATATGACTATAGATATAAATTTATCACAACAAATGATGTGCTGGGGCTAGTAAAAAATATGACCACTTCTTATTATGTAATTTTAGGCTGAAAATATTTTTCGATTGAAATAATTTTCAAATTATTTGAATTGTTAGAGATCTACAATACGATAAGATAAAAGAAAAGAAAATGGGAAATAAATATGGATGCATCTTATGAATGAAAATGATAAAAATATCATAGTTGTGTGAGTTGAATAACAACATAAGCTTTTCAAGCGTATGAAATGATTTAATGATTTAAACATTTAAAATGGTGCTCAAGGCATATTTAATAAGGTGGCCGCATCAGCACAGCTGATGGAATTTGATACGTCAAGTCATTTTTGAATTCACCTTATAACAATTTAAACTTCAAAATAAATATTTTATTAATTGATTTTTGAGTTTGCTGCTGTTTTGATTCTTAAACTTAGGTTGTAAATGGTACGCGTATAACAACCTCAATCGCTATCAGCTTCACTCAGGAAACTAAGGTTTATTGCGTCTTCGAAATCATGATAAACTAAACTTATATCGAGAGGCTTATTTTTCAAAAATTCTAAAAATGAACTATGAAATTTATGACAGACTGTGAAGACTGTGTCCTCCTGCAGAGACTGGGCAGAAGAACAAGGCAGCAGCAGCCGATGGGCTGTCAGTTGAACTGTTTAACAGTAAGCGACACGCTTATGAGGTGTATATTTGGGTTGTTTTGTTTACCAGTCTACCGGATTCATTAGCTTACGGAAAAATAAAACGCTCTTCCCGCTAAATGTTTTGTACTTTAACATTGACAGCACTGACACAAATCCGAAATAACCAAATATCAACAAATCAAACAAAATAAGTAATTTAAAATTTTAAACAAATGTTTCTCGGAGTTCATAAATGTAATTTTATTAAAATCCTAAGCAATTTTGCCATTCCAGAACGATTAAACATTGAATAAATAATTTGCGTTCTTCCTCGTTTAGGTTTGTCATTCAAATTGAATGCTGACACCACATGTTTTAATTAACGGCGATAGTAAGCTGCGATAAGAATTGCCGCTAAGCTAATCTGGGATAGCATTTTTCTCAATAGAAACCAAGAGAGAAAATCCGCGTAATGGGTAAATAAATCACCCCAAATAATCGGCTGATCTGCACAGCCTGGCTTACAGATCACATACCTGATTATTTGAACCGCAGCATAATGTGTACGGGACACACTAGAAAAGAGGCAAGACAGAAGGTGGTCTCTAAAAGAAATCGTTCGGTATTTTTGTGTCCATCACCATGGTATAACAGTGCATATATTCTCAATCGTCTTGACATGACGTCTAGCCATGTCCGTCCATCCGTCTTTCGAAATCATGATAGCGGTGGAACGTATAACGATAGCCGCTTCAAATTTTGCGCAGATACTTCTTATTAATGTATGTCGTTGGGGATTCCAAATGGGTGGCATGGTACAGATTTCGATATAGCTTTCATATAAACCGATCCCCAGTTTTGAGTTCCTGAAGCCCTAGATATCTCACTTTTCATCCAATTTAGCTGAAATTTGGAACAAGGACTTCCGTTCAGAATTTCAACATCAGTGCCGAGTGTGATCTGAATCGATCTATAAATTGATAAAGCCCCCATGCAAACCGATTCCTAGATTTGACTTCTCGAGCCCCTAGAAGCCTCACTTTTCATCCGATTTGACTACCGTTCTCACTTTCAACGTCAGTGCTAAGTATGATCTAAAACGGTCTATAAACTGATATAGCTTCCAAACAAACCGATCTCTGGATTTGACTTCTTGGGCCTTTGGAGACCTCAATATTCATCCGATTCGGTTGAAATTTCGCACAAGACTACCGTTCTGACTTTCAACATCAGTGCCGAGTGTAATCTGAAACGGTCTATAAACTGAAATAACCCCCAATACAAACCGATTCTGAAGCGATCTATAAACTAATACAGCCCACATACAAACCGATCCCTGAATTTGACTTCTTGACCCCAAGAAGCTTCACTTTTCATCCGATTTGGCTCAAATTTCACACAAATATTTCCGTTCTGACTTGCAACGTCAATGCAGAGTGTAATCTGAAACGGTCTATAAACTGATTTAGCCCCCATACAAGCCGATTCTGAAACGGTCTATAAACAGAAGTCAAACATGCAAACCGATTCCCGGATTTGACTTCTTGGCCCCTAGAGACTGCACTTTTCATCCGATTTGGCTGAAATTTCGCACAAAGATTTCCGTTCTGACCTTCAACATTAGTGCCGAGTACAATCTGAAACGGTCTTTAAACTGATATAGCCCCATACAAACCGATCCCTAGTTTTAAATTCTTGGGCCCCTAGATACCTCACTTTTCATCCGATTTGGCTGAAGTTTGGCTCAAGCACTTCCGTTCTGACTTTCAACATCATTGCCGAGTGTGATCTGAAACGATTTATAAACTGATATAGAACCCATACAAACCGGATTTGACTTCTTGGGTCCCTAGAAGCTTCACTTTTCATTCGATTTGGCTGAAAAGTGAAGAGAAGTTTTAACATGGCAGGATTCCTCACAAATGTTTCCAGCATTAGTAAGGTAAAAATTGCCTGATTTTCGCGTACGGCATTATAGGAGAACAAGCTAACCTCTGCGCAACGGTGGCCTCCGTCTAAGAGCTCACATAGCATATATTTATATTCTTGATGGTCACGACATTTTAAGTCGATCGAGCTATGTCCGTCCGTCTGTCGAAAACACGCTAACTTTCGATGTAGCATAGGTAGGAAACTGAAATTTTGTATCATAAGCACTTCTTGGACCAAATCGGTTCAGGTTTAGATATAGCTCCCATATAACCCGATCTCATAAATATACCTCTTCAGCCTTTAGAAGGCGTAGTTCTTATCCGATTTGGCTGAAATTTTGCACCATGACTTTTCTTATGACCTCCAACAGATGCAATATGTATGGTTCTAATCGGTAGAAAATATGATATAGCTCCCATACTGATCTGCAGAATATACTTTTTGAGCCTCTAAAAGGTGCAATTCTTATCCGATTTGGCTGAAATTTTGCACGAGAACTTTTCCAATGACCTTCAAAAGATATACCGAATATAGTTCCAATCGGTCCAAAACCAGATATAGCTCCCATATAAACCGGTTACCGAATATACTTCATAAGCCTCTAGAGGGCGCAATTCTTATCCAAGCACGTACAAAATTTATGGGTATTTCTTGCTATGACCTCCCATTATCCATTTTGCCTATAAAAAGAAATCGTCCAAAGAACTTTCCAAATGCGATCCATAGTGGAGAGTATATAAGTTTCGGCCCAGCGAACTTAACACGCTTTTACTTGTTTTAAAGTGTCAATTCACAGAATGTCATGAACAACAGTTGTCCCACGACTAATACTAGGACTTTTAAACCCACATCTTTAAATTTATTATGGGACCTAGGGTCTCAGATCAACTCTTCCTGGGATTATCCACAATCAGGATTCACTAATAGAAGGTTAGGTCACTTAGAGAAAACATAAAGTGGATAGGCCCCATGAACATTATTAAGGATGTCAAATCTGCCGATTAAAAATGTCATCAAATAGGAGAAAACGTTAACAAAGAATGAATGTAAAAAGAGAACAAATTGACATCTTCAATGCCAAGTACTGCCAAAAATTAAAAAAAAGTTGTATGTCGGTTGATCGCTTGGCTTAACCTTTTTCAGTGAATCCTGTCCACAAGTATGAACAAATGTTCTGTCATAGCCAATTTAAGTAAGCTATAAGTATGAATTAAATTTTTAAACAAAAATTCCTTATTTGTGAAATGAGCAAACGTATTGCTACATTTTGAAATCTATCCCACTGTGCCGAGATGCTGTTGAATCTCGAAATTTAAATATACAATTTATTATTCCCTTATGAAATAAATGCAAAACAAGCATGTGTGCGCTATATTACAGGTCAAATATCCTATTGTCATGCCAAATGTTTAAAAAAAACCTAAAATGTCACTTAACAATACGAAATATGTAGGATCAACTTTCCTAAAGGCTTGCTAGGGGTGTTTTTTGTGTCCATATTATCAATCAGTGCTTTTGCATGCTTAGAACGTATTGGAAGTCAATTTAATCTATTCGGTGTTTTGTTTAAGAAAAAAATCTTGAGTTATTTTAAGTAAAGTAAAAATTTTATATGCGAATGGATTTTATTGAAATGTGAAGTTAATTGTGCATCCATTTTTTTCAAAAGGAAAATTTTAGAAGAAAAAAAAATTTTAATTTTTCTGAATTTTCAACACATTTATCGAGTAATTCCTAGCAGTATATTCAAAAAGGACTGTGTAAACAAAGTGGACTGGTAGTAAATACGACCAGGACGAGTCCAATGTACCCAACATAATGTTTCGCGATAATGAAGTTCTTTGGACAATCTGTTCATAATTGGAAGAGTAAAAATTCAAAATTAACTGTGTGAAAGATAATTGACACTTCGAGGTTATAAATGAAATAAAGAGCACTCACTTTACTTTAGTTGGACAGAACATTTGTCCTATTAGCTAAATTTAGAATAGTGTTCCAAGCGCCTCGATCTTCTGCATACCTACTAAAATCTCGGACGCCAGGTTTCGAAATGTGTTTCACCCCTTGATCAATGCATCCGACTTTTGGTCGTCCCGGCTTGCGTTTACCACAGTGATCGTCTTCAAAAGACTTTTCATTAATTTTTACAACATAACCTAGCCAACGCAACCTTCTATTTTGATACGTTTAAGTATGCTAACGACGCCACTTCACTCCAGCAATGCAAACTGCTCCAAAATTTAACAAATAATCTTTCTCTCAAACATTACAAGCACTGCCTCGTCTGCTTTCACTGCTTTTCTGCTCTGCTTTTCTTGTAAAGTGTAATCTTCGTCTGTGGTGGTGGTCTAGTTTCTAAACTGCTTGTGTTATCCAAAGTAGCATCTGTTTGCCAGTATTATTCTTCGCTTTATATCAAAACTGGCGTAATTCGTTTCGGTTACGGCAGTGTCGAGGTATATAAAGTTGCTGACTATCTCAAAGTTGTGATTCTCAACTTTCTCCATGGAAGTATGTCAGATACACTTTCGTTTATTCTCTTTTGATACTTTCAAAGGCTGCAATTGCTTTTTCCGGTGACCGACCCATAATATCGATGTCATCGGCATAGGCGAGTAGCATGTCTTCTCTTGTGAGTAGTGTGTCATGCCTATTCATATATGCATCTCGTATAATCCTCTCCATCTTATTTCTCTGTAGTTGGCACATTCCTTCTTCTCCCCTTTCTTGTGTACGGGACATAGTATACTGAGGTTCCAATCAACGAGTACATGTTCTTTAAACCAGATGACGCAAACGAGATGATGTACTCGCCTTATTATCCTATCAACGTATCAATAGTTTAGCCGATCAACACATCGGGTCCTGCTGCCTTGTTGTTCTTCAGTCAGGTCACTGCTATTTCCACACCATCATCAGATATTGGTTCTGCAGTATTCTCTTCGACGCCATCGCGGTATTCTCTTCGGCGGACACTAGCAGCTGGGTAAAATGTTCTTTCCATATTCTCGGCTCACTATCTGTATCAGTTACCAGGTTTCATTCTTTGCAGAAATCGGGTTGATGTTTAATTCTTTGGTAAAATTTAGGGACTTCATTCTGACTGCTGCACATCTCAATTTGCTGACATTCAGGCCTTAACATTTCCTTTTTCTTTCAACGGAATATACGTTTCTCCTCTCCCCTTTTCTCCTGATACTTCTTCTTCCATTTTCCAATCGATTGCCATTGCGCCGTTATATCATCGGGACAAGATGTGCTTTCATCAAGCAGTTGGGCCAGTCGGGTGGAGTAAGCCGTTGCCATCTGTAGTGTTTGCAGCTTTTCAATGTCCACCTTCCGTGCAGTGTCAGATCGTACTTTTCACGCCATGCTCAAACGGATGCGTAGTGATCAGAATCTTTGTTCTCTTCTCAGATTGATCGTACATCTAACAAGCTGGACGCATACCTTCCAACCACATACCACAGCGTGATCAATTTGGTTCCTTACTTCTTGATCTGGGTACAACCCAGGATTCACTGAATAAGGTTAAGCCAAGCGATCAGCCGATATACTTTTTTTTTAATATTTGGCAGTACTTGGCATTGAGGATGTCAACTTGTTCTCTTTTTACATTCATTCTTTGTTTACGTTTTCTCCTATATGATGACATTTTCAATCGTCAAATTTGACATCCTTAATGATGTTTATGGGGCCTATCCACTTTGTGTTTTGCATGTGACCTAACCTTCTATTAGTGAATCCTGGGTACAACCATGTCGTTTTGTGAATATTTTTATGTATAAATCTGGTGGTACTAACTACCATGATTTTTGCCGCGGCGAAATCTATTAGACTCAACCCATTATCTCACGTTATCTCGTGGAGACAAACTTTTCCGACTGCCCAAAGATATTATCTTTCCCCATCTTCGCATCAAAATCTCCCAGAACGATTTTTTAGGTGCTCGTAGAAAATATGTCGTCCTTGTCTTCAGTCGGGACATGGGCACAAATAAAGCTAATGATGTGGCTAGACTCTCATCCACTGGAGTAAAGCTGTCTCCGACTAACCACTAATCCAAAGTCAGTTTCTTCCCTCAGTTGTAGTAGAGCTGGTAAACCATCGATATTTGTTCCATATGATAGTTTCGATATTTTTCTTATTAACCATCGATACTACCGATAGTATCGTAGGAATAAATTTGTTAAATATATTATATTGGGTTGCCCAAAAAGTAATTGCGGATTTTTCATATAGTCGGCGTTGACAAATTTTTTTACAGCTTGTGACTCTGTAATTGCATTCTTTCTTCTGTCAGTTATCAGCTGTTACTTTTAGCTTGCTTTAAAAAAAGTGTAAAAAATGTATATTTGATTAAAGTTCATTCTAAGTTTTATTAAAAATGCATTTACTTTCTTTTAAAAAATCCGCAATTACTTTTTGGGCAACCCAATAGAATATGAATATATTCAAAGAAATCACAAAAAAACTCGTAAATAAATATCCACTTGATACTTTTATGGGTTCAAATTTCAGCGTGACTGGATAATAATTGAGGTTTCTTGGGGCGAAGAGGTCAAGTTGGGGTTTAAGATGCCCATACCACATTTCAGTGGGCAACAATTGTGGATTTTAGATGCGCAAGATGTCAAAAGACAAAATTGATTTATATTACAGTACCACCATCGGAATGGTGTGTACTTACATCTTTATTCCGTTTGTAACTCGTTGAAATAATGATCTGAGACCTAACAAATCATTAATCCACCTTGTCATATATTCTTGATCGTCTTGACATTCTAGTGTCTATTTAGCCATGTCCGCTCGTCTGACCGTCCGTCTGTCTGCCTATCGAAAGCATGCAAAGTTTCGAAGGAGTAAAGTTAGCCGCTTGAAATTTTATACAAATATTCCTTATTAGTGCAGCTTCAGATGTGCCAAATCGCTCCATGTGTTGATTTCTTGAGCCTCTAGAGGGAGCAGTTATTATATGATTTTCCACAATGTTTTCTTCTATGACCTTCAACCCATGTGCTAAATAAGGTCTGAACCGGTCAATGACCTGATATGGCTCCCATATAAACCGATCTCCCGATTTTACTTCTTAAGTTATATGGGCCGATTCGGGCCATCCTAGCTCCAATGATTTTTACTTCTAGTTTTCGTTTAAAATATAGGTGACTAGAAATTAACGATATTTAATTTTAGCGATATTTAATATTTTGGCTGAATATCGATTGATACTTTTCCGTGCATATTATCGTAAAAGTTAAATTTTTTTGCAAAATAAACAAAAATAAGCAATCCGACACTGAATGCAGCCTTTAAGATACATTGCGCCTATAGAGGACGCAATTTTCATCCGATTAGACTAACAATGATTTCACTCATGACTTCCAACTGACTATATTAACCTTGGTTTTATTTGGTCTGTGCATTTATATTGCTTCTATATAAATCGATCTCTTGATTTTTATACCCAACACCACCACTGTGGTATAGGGTATTATAACTTTGTGCATTTCTTTGCGACGCTGAGAAGGAGAAGAGCTAGACCCATCGATAAGGATACCGATCGGCTTAGACTGATTCGATTTAGCTATGTCCGTCTGTACGTTTGTCCATGTATTCTTGTAATCAAGGTACAGGTCGTGTTTGTTGACCGATTTTCATAAAATTTTGCAAAAGTCATTTTTTTTGGTCCAAGGACGAACGCTATTGATTTTGAAAAAATCGGTCCAGATTTAGAATTAACTTCCATATATATCTTTCAGCCACATCTGATCTTTACAACATTTGTCACGAAGTGTTGTTTGGACGTTTAGATATAGCTCCCATATATATCTTTCATCCGATGTGGCCTCTTTAGTCTATAGTATCCACAATTTCGGTCCAATCCTTACAAAATTTAGCATGAGCTGTTGCGTGTGACGTCTTTATACGAGTGCAAACTTTCATCAAAGTCGAGATAGATTTAGATATAGCTCCCACATATATCTTTCATTCGATTTGACCTATAAAGGCTGTAGAAGCCACAATTTTGGACCGATGTTCAGAAAATTTGGCATGAAGTGTTTTTTATGACGTCCAAAAATATGTGCAAAATATTATCAACCGAACGAGTTTTATGTGACATATCCCGTGTCGTCCGGGAAAAAACTACTTTAAAAAATTACTCTTTTATAATATTGGGTTGCCCAAAAAGTAATTGCGGATTTCTTAAAAGAAAGTAAATGCATTTTTAATAAAACTTAGAATGAACTTTAATCAAATATACCTTTTTTACACTTTTTTTCTAAAGCAAGCTAAAAGTAACAGCTGATAACTGACAGAAGAAAGAATGCAATTACAGAGTCATAAGCTGTGAAAAAATTTGTCAACGCCGACTATATGAAAAATCCGCAATTACTTTTTGGGCAACCCAATAATAATAAAAAAGTCAAGGGTCATGTTAATTCTTTTTAAACCATATAAACAAGTTTATTAAATTCATATTTTTTTCCTTTTTAGATAATGCAAATGATTGGAAAGTATGAAGATGTAACTTCGAAAGTGTCAGAGCATATACCTTTCGACGTACAAACGACCCTTGAAAGCGGAGAGCAAGAGGTATCGAGAAAACGTCCTAAAACCTTACGCCAAAGTTTGTTGGAACTCTATTATGAATATTGTGAGAATACATCGCTTCACGGTATTCAGTACCTGGGTCAGAGACGTCCTCGAAAGGAGGTCTTCTTTTGGATTTGTATCTTTATACTGTCGACATTATATTGTATGCAAACAATTTCCAAAATTTATGATAAATGGATCGATACGCCGGTGATTGTAAGTTTTTCAGAACGTTCTACACCGATTTCGGACATACCATTTCCGGCTATAACAATGTGCAGTGAAATACGTCGACCATTGGACGATAATGGTAAGCATAGAGAAAACATGGAATAGTTTTGTAATGGACATTTTATATATTTTAAGCCTAGTACTGACTTTATTCTAAGCAAAAATGCCTATTAAATTTTTGCGAAATCCGTCGGACCCTATTCTTTGCCAGACACATGGCTCAATTTAGGGGTAGTCATTAGCACAACAACAAAATCTAACCCCAACGAAATTACCTTGTGTGGCAAATGCCGTAAATTGAAATGTCAAAGTGGTCTTAGAAATAAACTTTGTTTTACAACTAATCTTCTTTCAATGTGTTTTATATTTGTTAATCGCTAAAAGTAGTTTTTAACGGACTTAAGTGGTAGTCTGCCATCAGACTCACTTAGACGTTTTCGTCCATTGTGATACCAGAGAAACAGAAGAAGGAAGATGCCTTCTAGTTCCTATCGTTGAACCATCCAGATCGCTTTAAATAGCCCAGTAACTTGTGAATGTTCACATCCGCTAAATCAGACAGGTTCTCAAAGAAATGAGAACCTAAAGCTAAATTAACATAATGATGATACAAATTATTTAATGATAGAAATAAGAGTTAAATTTTGATTTTTATTGACAGTTTTAAAGCTCATTATTCGTCTTTATCCCTTCAATGATTTTTTTTCTTTTCATACTTTTTCTTTACAGCTGCCCGGTACGGTGATCTTTTGCTTATGCTAGAACGAGGTGAAAAGCTACCATCTAATTTAACCGAAAATGAGCGAGAGGAATTTTTAACTTTACTTCATACATGCAATTACGATACACTTATCCGGGAACTACCCAAATTATGGAACCAAAGCCTAGACTATATTCGAATTCTTAGAGAAATGTCATTCGATATGGAAGTGCAAGCACTTGCTTGTAAGTGGTTTGGCGCCGAAGATATCTGTGTCGATTTACTAACCGAATCCTTTACCGAAGATGGATTATGCTATACATTCAACGCTTTCAATGGCACCGATTTATATCGGGAAGATACTGTTCAATACCACATAATGGGCCTGGAAAGCCAAGTCAATGTCTCATCGGCCAACAGAATAAACCGAACTTTGTCCTGGACACTGGAGAAGGGATATCCCAGGAACTCACCTTTGAAAACCTATCCCGCCCGCGTTGTCAGTGCCAACACCAGAGTATCTTTCGATGTCTTTTTATTAGTGCCCACAGAGCATTTAGACTATAGATGCAGTGGTGGTACACAGGGATACAAAATTGCATTACATACACCCGATGATGTTCCACTGCTATCCAAACGCTTTGTGCGCGTCTCGCCTGGCAAGGAGATTTCAATCGCCGTCAAACCTGTAATGGTCACAACGTCAGATGGCATAGCCAGTTATCCCCCGGCAAAACGCAAATGTTTTTTGAGCCACGAGCGTTATTTGAGATTCTTTAAGGTCTACAGTGAAAGAAACTGCGAAATGGAATGTCTAACAAATTACACCCTAAAAGCTTGTGGATGCGTCACATTCGCTATGCCTCGAACTGCTGATATGCCAGTATGTGGCGAGCACAAAATCACTTGTTATCTGAAGGCAGAGGATAACATGCTGCAAGAACATTTTTCCACCCGATTCGACGACAATGGGGATAACTGCAATTGTCTGCCCTCATGTACCTCCTTAGAATTCGATGCCGAGATATCTCAGGGAGATTTTGATTCGAAAAAATTTTTGGAAGCTGCAAAAATTGATTTAGGATTTGAGGCAGTGTTTTCACATTTAGTCATACATTTCAAAGATAACGAATTTATAACTTCGAAGCGATCTGAACTGTATGGATTTTCGGATTTTTTGGCCAATTGTGGTGGTATTCTGGGGCTTTTTATGGGCTTCTCCATATTGAGTTTGGTGGAAATTATATACCATGCAACGCTTCGTTTATGGTCAAATATAAGAAGCAAAAGAAACAGGCAATAAACGTTTGTTATGTATTCTCTGAAAAAAACAGTTGATTGAAATAAATAACCAAAACCCCATGTTGTTTTACTTTCATATAGGATACAAAGAATTTATGTGCCCTTAATTATGAAACGCACTCAAAAGTTCCCCATACGGGTTCTGTCTGTTTAAAGCCAAAAACTAGTAACGTTTCCATCTGCTGAATAACATTGTGAAATAAACCCAAAAGCTCAAAAGGGTTTAGAGGTCAAACAGCCCAAACTTTGCAAGATTAGGTTTAATTGGCAATTTGCCATCAGACTCACTCAAACGTTTTTGTCCATTGTGATACTACAGGGATGATGCCTTCTAAATCCTACTGTTGAACCATTAATCTGACAATTTCTCAAAGAAAATGAGAACCGAAAGTGGAACACCTTCTGACTACCAGTGCAGGACACACACACAGCAGATGTTCTATAGTCTTTTCTTTCCCGACGTCCTCACAGCTTCTGCAAAAGTCGTCACTGGCAAACATGTCAGCATGTTTTCCGATCAGTCAGCATGTTTTCCGATCACTATGACTGAGACGTCTGTTCTAGCCAGTGACAGCAAGTCTAGATTAGGCCACATAATTTTGGAGTGTTGACAACCCCCCTTTGTGAACATCTGTCATTTGTTGCCCTGATGCTGAAGACCTAGGCAAACGCAGAGATTCCAGTTCCCCTGGAATGTGTAAGGTAGTTCCTAGTTTCGCAAGATCGTCTGCTAACTAATAGGACGAACATTTTTCGCCTTCTTGTGGTAAGGTTTTCCTGCTTTTGGAATGAAAATTACCTTTGTGTCCTTCCATCCTACAGGTATATGCGACATGCTGATACAACCAGAGTATATCTCCCTATGCTTAGGAGCCCGTCTTTCGGACACAGCTTGTAATTCAGCCGTTGATACATTACCAGGGCCTGGTAAATTAAAGTAGTCGAAACTTTTTATCGCGCAACGGATTTTCGATTTAGGCACAATTTCCCTAATAACCTCCGACGATTCACCGACAACCCCTTCAGGCGTCACGTTGTCCACTGAAGAGTTTCCCAGGAAATGTGTATCAACGAGTAGTTCTAGTGTTTCCTCACTAGACGTTGTCCATAAAAGTTGAATAGATGTCCAAGCACCTCGATCTTCTTCGCCAATCTCTGACACTCAGTTTCGTGATGCCGCTCTCCACATAATCACTTCATCGATGTTTTGGTCTTCCCCTTTTGCGTTTTCTTTTATGGTCGCCTTCAAGTCTATATTGCTGGAGCTTTTTCATCCATTCTGACACATGACCTAGCCAACGCAACCGTTGTATTTTGATGCGTTTAACAATGCTATCGTCGTCATACAACTAGTGGTTCATACGACGCATTGAGGGTTTAATCATTCACACAGTACGCTCGATAGTATCTTGTATGCGATGGGGAGAAGACTTTTTCCTCTGTAGTTCGCACATACCGTTTTGTCCCTTTTCTTGTGTATGGAACATAGTATGCTGAAGTTCCAATCAGGTATGCGTTCTTCTAGCCAAATTGCGAAGATGAGCTGATGCATTCCCCTTATCAGCGTGTCACCTCCGATCGTAAAGAGTTCAGCCGGCAACCCATGAGCTCCTACTTGTTTTTCAGTCGAGTTATTGCTACGTGGACCTCGTTATGAGGTACAAATTCTATATCATCATCAGGGATTGGTTCTGTGGTATACTCATGGTAACTATCATCGGATACCAGCAGCTGGGGAAAGTGTTCTTTCCGTATCCTCAGTACATTAACTGTATCAGTTACCAGATTTCTTTCTTTGTCTCTGCCAGTGGATGGGCCCGTACCAAAAGCCATCTGTTTGATGTTTAATACCCAAGTACGGCCCTTTCCATGGAGTGGGCAATGGTTTGCCATTGCGCTCCTATACTATCAGGATAGTAAGTGCTTTCTTCCAGCAATTGGGACAGCCGTTGCCACTTGTTGTGTTTGCAGCTTTCTGGTGTCCACCTTCCGTGCAGTATCAGATCATCCGTTTCTCCAATGATCCAAATCGATGTTTGCCTTCGGATCGATCGTGCATCTTACACGCTGGTTGAATGCCTTCCATCTATCACAACATGACATATTTGGTTGCTCGTATTTCGATCGGGTGACAGCCATGTGGCCGTATGTATCCTTCGATGTAGGAAACAGGTGCTGCTCCTAAGTCTATTAGCCTCAATTCATTATCGGAAGGTGTATCCTTCACGTAGCTGCAGAATTCCACCCAGGATTTGTTCTGAGCCTTCCTCAGCTGGTCCTTGAATTTTCTTAGCTCAGCCTTATAGACGTCCCAATCGTGCAGTGCCCTTGTGGCTTTCGCCCTGTTGAGGAGTGTTCTGCAAACCTTATTTAGAACAACCAGTTCTGGGATCCATCATTGCAGTCGCTGTTTTCCCCTTGGTTTCGCTCTAGGATATGCTGACACTAGTGAATCATTCAGGTCCTTCGTAATTCCCTTGACCATTAACATATTGTACCTCCTGCCTGTTCCCAATTGTAAAGATCGCTTTATTCCATTTATTACAAATCACCAGATAAATTCGATAAGCTTGTCCATATCTGGCTATGTGCCTCACTACAGTAAGGCTCTTTTTTCCTGCAGAAGCGGCTTCAATCAACAACTTTAGGCATGAAGCAAGATATATTCATTTACAGGTAGTGGCAGTTGCCTAACAACAAAATATTGAGTGCACTATCTGTCAAGATTAGTGATTAGTGCAACTCTGATTTTGAGTATGTTACTATAATACACACACAACCAAAACCCGTTGACAGATAGTGTACTTCGTGAGAAAAAATTGTACTCAGCTGTTTACGGTACACTACCTGGTAATTATGTCATGAGCTTGAAGGCGGCATCTCTGTATCGTATTCCATATATAGGGAAGTCAGCCAGTAAAAAAACTTATTAATTTCAATTCTGGCTACTACTGAATCTTCAGTGCTTAGCAACGGAAGAAGCAAAACATTTGCACTACTATTTGCAAGAATACAGGCTCTATGTTTCCTATTCCCTGTACTCTTGAGTATTTTTAATCCAGGAATACTTGATCCACGAACCATTCCGCCACACACAGATGGTTCCTGGATAAGAATAACGTCAAGTCCTCCTGCCATCTGAAGGACCTTGAATGCCTTCCATTTATCACAACACGATCCATTTGATTTCTCGTATTTCGACCGGGTTACAGTCATGTGGCCGTATATATCCTTCGATGTTGGAAACGGGTGTTGCAAACTACCATGTTCTTTGCCGCGGCGAAGATAAAGACGGAAGAAGAAAAACATTGAGACTACTACCTTGAGTAGTTTAAATTCCGGAGTTCTTCGTCCATGAACCATTCCATGGATAAGAACCACGAACAAATCCCCCTGCCATCAGGAGAACCTTTAGTGCCGCCGAAGTGGCCTTACAATGGTGGAGATTTATCTGCAAAAAACGGACCATAGTCAGGATTCAAAACTTCCACCACTGTTGCGTTAGCCTTGTCTTCTGATTCCGCCAGGAGTTCATTCTCACAAGATTCGTTAGAACATGTCATGATGAGCTGCCGTACGCATCCAAGGGCACTTGCGGCGTGGACGATTCCTCTTTAGATGCTTCACTAGCTGCTGCTGGCAAAATGCCTTTTGAGTTCCTTCCTTCCGCGCTGCCATACACCTTGAGCTCAATCCAACCGGATGACCCACCCACACAGAGCTTGTCGGGTCCCGTTTCGATTCCTTCCTCTCCTGTGTCGATTGTGGCAGGGTAATTTTCAGTCTCCTGCAATCCGCCAGACTTTAGCGATGTGGTCGATAGTTCCTCAGGCAAGTGTTCAGCAACAACTGCTGAGTCGTCTCCTGATTCCACAACCCCACCGCTTCTATAGACCTTCAGTTTCAACATGTTGAATCCGTAGGATACAAATCCTTCAGACATGTTGAGGTCTGCCAGACAGCTGGAGTTTAGTATGTATACTGCGTGTCTCCGGCCACCATCAGCTTTAACCAATCCTCCAGTCGGTGGTTGAACGATTGTGATGACAGTCGCTTAGTCTCCCAAGTATGGATCCAGGATCTGAGGAAATCTTAATCTCCCTGGTATGGATCCAGGATCTGAGGAAATCTTTGGTATTGAAACGTGTTCAATTGGTCGAGAACGAATAGCTTCTTTCTTTTACTAATAATTACCTTTTCCCGCTGGGAAGTTTAACATGTTTGAATTTTGTTATTTTCTACTCTCTTTTTACACGCACACACACACGAACACGCACACAAACTAAAAATAGTTCCAACGTTCCTATGCGTGCATCAAAAACCAAAGTGACGCAATAATTTGCCATTTTCGTTATTTTTATGACAAAACAGATTCTAAACAGAAATTGATTTTGTTAACATTTTTGAAACACAACCAAATTTCAGCACATGCGGGCGTATATTGGTATAAAAAATACACTGAAGTTCAAATGTGTGTAGGCCTTTCCGTCAAAAAGATGTAAGTGACATAATTCTTGATACATTTTCGTTTTGTTATCGAATCTCATAAATTGTGTTTATTTTTACCTACCGTTCGACATTGTTCTGAGCGTCCTACATTTCCGTTTCATTGGTCATGTCCCTAATTAGCTAATTTGCCCCATTTTAACTGAAAGTGGCTTGCGTGCGTTATATCCGAAGATTTTTGCTCTTAATAGACAATTTTTTGTTTCATTTTTTGTTTTACTCAAGGTCAGCCATTCAGAGCAGCTGCTATTCTCTTTTATGCTTGTTGGTATTGATTCATCGGATGTTGATTTATTACACTGTGAAACAATTTTGGGGTCATGGTCTGGGGGTGTGGGAAATTCATAGTTTGGGTGATGGTATTAGGTCATAGAGCAAAAACTTAATTAAGATACATATATTACAATTAGGTGGGTCGATTCATGCGAATTTTAGTTTTACCTTAATAGTAACCTAAAACCGAAATCGGATATGGTCATATAGACCAATCGGTACAATATGGGATCTATGTGAAAGATATTTGGGATTATAGCACGAAGCTGGAAAAATAGGTAAAGTGCCTAGAGGGAGAATATCTCACCCCCCGAAACGGGCATACAGACCGATCTGTATAATATGGAGCTTAAATGAAACGTATTGGGTTGCCTAAAAAGTAATTGCGGATTTTTTAAAAGAAAATAAATGCATTTTTAATAATACTTAGAATGAACTTTAATCAAATATATAATTGCCATTTTGTTCGATAACCTTTTGCCATTTTCCTGGCAAATTTAGTATTCCACGCTCATAGAACATCTGGCCTTTATCTGCAAAAAACTGAACCAAGTGCGATTTTATAGCCTCATAATTGCCGAAAGTTTTACCATTTAAGGAGTTCTGCAAAGATCGAAATAAATGGTAGTCTGATGGTGCAAGGTCAGGGCTATATGGTGGATGCATCAAAAGTTCCCAGCCAAGCTCACTCAGTTTTTGGCGAGTGACCAAAGATGTGTGCGGTCTAGCGTTGTCCTGGTGGAATATGACACCTTTACGATTGACCAATTCTGGTCTCTTCTCCTTGATGGCTGTATTCAATTTGTCCAATTGTTGACAGTAAACATCCGAATTAATCGTTTGGTTCCTTGGAAGCAGCTCAAAATATACCACACCCTTCCAATCCCACCAAACAGACAGCATAACCTTCTTTTGGTGGATATCAGCCTTTGAAGTGGTTTGAGCTAGTTCACCATGCTTGGACCATGATCGTTTTCGACTAACGTTGTTGTAAACAATCCATTTTTCATCTCCAGTTATGATTCGTTTTAAAAACGGATCGAATTCATTGCGTTTAAGGTGCATATCACAAGCGTTGATTCGGTTTGTTAAATGAATTTCTTTCAATACATGTGGTACCCATATTAAAATTGACGCCAAACAAACAAATGTAAACAAAACTTCGCGCACTTTTTTTCTAAAGCAAGCTAAAAGTAACAGCTGATAACTGACAGAAGAAAGAATGCAATTACAGAGTCACAAGCCGTTGAAAAAATTTGTCAACGCCGACTATATTACTACTATATTACCGACAATTACTTTTTGGGCAACCCAATATTTGGATATAAAATAGATAGAAAAATTGGGGGTCAAGTACCCTGAGGAAACAAATTGTACAACTAATTGTTGTAGGGAAGTGATGCGTGATAGACCTTGAGAAAACCAACCTTTGATACACCTATTTAGCGTCAATAGAATAGGTATAGAAGGATCCCCCTGTTCCTTAATGGAATGTTCATAGGTAAATTTGGAAATGTTGAGCAGGTCCTAAATAATTCAATGTAATATCAGATGGTACCAAAATTCGAAAAGATTTCCAAAATTCCTATTATTAAACATTGTGGCTAAATAAGTCACACATTTATTACTTATTAACTAATACACAAAGCATATAATATATTTGGTGAGTACTTGCACTTTATTTCGACGGGAAAAAGACACAAATAGCATGAATCTCACAGTAATACCTACAGTGACACAGAAATGTATACATACCCCACTGAAAAAAAAAAACAATTTTACAAAACGATTTTTATGGACGAAAAAGTCTTTTCTCTATTGTTGCTAAAATTGTTTACCATGGTTCCCAGTATTATAATTAGTTTAAATTTGTCGGGAAAAATCGTATAATACCTACGTTACTGTCCGTATACGTAACTGCTATTTATGAAAAGGTATGTAGACATATCTGTGCCACTGTATATGTACGTAGCGAATTTCTCAAGAGATAAGAATGAGCGATTGAATGCTGTACGTGTACTGGGATGCTGCGCCAATTAGTTTAATCCACAAGGGTTTGCTATCGCGAATTTTGTATGAATGACAAATTCCAACTAACAATCTTCAATATAAATGAAAATTTTCTTGCTCTAATACCTCATCTTGATGTGACCAAAATGACTTAATGAAAAATGAAAATATCATGATACAATGTTTTGTTAACTGCAAGCGGTGGATAAAAGCTATTTTCTTGGGGACATAAATCATTGCACAATGGGTATGTTTTTTCTAAATAATTTTTATGCCCTCCACCATAGGATGGGGGTATACTAATCGATCTAGCCATGTCCGTCCGTCCGTATTCTTATTAGTGTAGGTCGGTTGGGATTGTAAATGGGCCAAATCGGTCCATGTTTTGATATAGCTGCCCTATAAACCGATCTTAGATCTTGACTTCTTTAATCACTAGAGGGCGCATTTCTTATCCGATTTAGCTGAAATTTTGCATGAGGTGTTTTGCTATGACTTCCAACAACTATGTTAACTATGGTTCAAATCGGCCCATAACCTGATATAGCTGCCATATAAACCGATCTTGAATCTTGACTTCATGAGTCACTAGAGAGCGCAATTCTTTTCCGATTTGGTTGAAAGAAGTGTTTTGTTATGACTTCCAACAACTGTGCCAAAATGATTTCAATTGGTCCATAACCTGATATAGCTGCCATATAAACCGATCTGAAGTTTTACACAACGACTTCTACTATGCTCTCCAACATTCAGTTCAATTATGGTCCGAATCGGACGATAACTTGATATTATAGCTCTAATATCATAGAATTTCTTTCATTTCATAATATGTTTGCCTAAAAAGAGATACCGGGAAAAAAAACTAGACAAATGCGATCCATGGTGGACGGTATATAAGATTCGGCCCCGCAGAACTTAGCACGCTTTTAATTGTTATTTTTAAAAAAGTTGATTTAATAGTGTGTGTCACAAAAAATAACCAGACGTATAATAAGATCTTATGACAGAACTTACTGCAGTGTGCGATTTTCGTTCGCTTGTACATCAAAACCAGCTGTTTTCATAATGAAAAACCGATGCTTGAGTGAGACGTGTCACTCACTGAAGGGGCACAGAATTAGTGGAACAGGCAGTTAGTGTTACATAGAGGTCAACCGTTTACTGCAAACAGTGATGTTAAATAAGGATATGAAGATTTCACACTCCTGCCCTTGGCATTGTTTTCGATATAAACAAATTCATCAACGATCGGTGTTATCAAGGAAAAACAGCTGATTTCGATGAATTATCGAACTAAACGACAAAATATTAGTGGTTCTTGTAACTGAAGCAACGTAACATAATTTCTGGCATTGGTAAGTTGTGGACCATTGTCAAGTCGTCCCTTCTACCTCGAACTCTGGAAAGGAAATAAGTCACAGAAATAATAAGTGGAAAAGGCAGTTAGTATAACTTAGAGGTCTCACGTTTCCTACAAACAGTGATGTTAAACAAGGGTATGAACATTTCACACTTCTGCCCATAGTCTTCGATATAACAAAATTCATCAACAGTCGGTGTTATAAAGGATTTCGACGAAATGTGGATTTCGATGAATTGTTGATTTCGTTGAATTGTCGAAAAAATTGAGTGAAAAAATATTAGTGGTTCTTGCACCTAAAGCAACTTAACAAAATTTCTGGTATTGGTAAGTTGTGGAATACTGTCAAGAATCCCCTTTTGCCTCGAACTTCAGAAGAAGGGGCACTAGGACATAAGTCACTTTTGACGAGGTAATAGATACCGATCCATAGAAATGATACAAAATTTTCAACTGTCAGTTTTTTGGTCAGTTTGATATGGTAAAGACAGTGCTATTCACCGCAAATGTGGTATCGAAGCCGTCAATTCGTCAAAAGCGCTGGGTCCAAGGAAAATCTCTACACTGATGCTGAAGAACATAAATGTACGGACACATGACCAAGGTTCTCAACCTGGCTCTCGGGAAATCTGTCCACTGATGCTGAAGTACATAAATGTACGGGCATATGACCAAGGCTCTCAACCTGATTTCGTAACTCTTTTTTCTCACCGTTGCCTGAAAGTTGGCAAAGTTATCTTGCTACTGAAGCCAGGAAACGATTCGAGCAAGAATAAATTGTACAGACCAATTTCCTACCTCTCGCCAATAGCTAAGATGCTCAAGGAAGCACTACAGCCGATCGTTGTTGGAAAATTGCCATGTGGCGAGCAGAAATGAAACATGTTATCGACTACACATATTAGTTGAGGACTCTACCTTTTCAAGTTGGGCCCTAGAACGGTTCTCTCTTAACCTAAGGCTTTTGATATGGCCAGTCATGCCAACACTTCATCCAGTCAGACCTAAAACGTTGGATCGCTAACTGTTTGTTTTCTTTCTTCGGCAGTGCTAATTTCTGGGGCAAGGAGAAGTGCCCCGAGAGAGGCGCTTAATACCATTCTCGATCTTATGCCTATACAAAAATAACTGGCGACCACAGGGTTTCCGGCCTAGCTGCAGGGACGTGTTGCCGATGTTTTCAAATAGTTTGGCATGGCTTACCGTGTCAAACACTTTCGATAGGTCTAGTGCCACGGTAAATGTGTGCGGTGATGGGATGCAATGCAGTCGTCGATATCCATTCTGATACTCGGCGAATGGAAATTCTATAACAAGTCTCGGGAGGAGTAGTCTCTCAAGCGTCTTAGCTACAGGTGAGAGAAGGGAGATCGGTCTGTATGACTTCCACTTGCTCGCGACCTTTCTAGGCTTCGGTAGCGGGATCACTCCACCCATCTTCCAGACATCGGGTACTGCAAGAGTTTTCAAAGACAGGTTGAGGACAGTTGTAAGGTACTCGACTCCAGGTAGATACAGTTTCTTCAGCATCAGTGTAGAGATTCCGTCGAGGCACAATGCCTTGGATGATTTGGCGTAACATTTGCCATTCGTAACTTCGTCCACGTCACTCGGAATGGAATGCACAATAAATTGACGGTTGAACAACGATTGACGGTTGCATCTCTTCGGATCAGTGAAGTTACGTAGCGAAAAATGACTGAGGTCCTGTCATCCCGTCTATCGGGTTTCGAAAGTGACTTACAGGTAGCCACAGCTTGCCTAAACCGGTATCTAAGCTACAAGGTGTCAGAGATTTTAGAATGAGCGCAGAAGATCGAGCCACTTGAACGCTATTCAGCCTACTGGAACAAATGTTCTGTCATAGCCAATTAAAAAAGAAGTTACATTGCTCCTAGTGGTCCAGCCACATATTTACCTTTATTCACTGACTAACCTGATTATTACCTGATTCAGCTAGCTAATTCTGGGTTAATGCAATGAATCCTATAGCGCTCGTCTGCGAGTACCGATGCCTGCATCAAGAAATTAGATCGCATTTGGGGTATTCGACCGGCTGGTGTAAAGAGAGCGGCTGCTGCGCGTTGAAGAGTCAATCAATCGCAAAAATAAAACAATTAAGTATATTGAGAGACAAATGTATCCAGCACTAAAATAAAACACAGATATTTTATTGTTGTATTAGATTTATGTTCAGTGGCGGACACAATAATTTGCAAAAGTGTGTGTATTAGCCCACCACTGCTTAAGATAAAATGTGAATGTTGATCTAACTCAAGCATTTTGCTAACTGAGAATTTTCCGTAGCCGGTATAACCCATGTGTGCTTCGTACTATGGGCTGTACGCATCCCTACCAGAGAATAGCAGCAAGCCACTCTAAAATGAGTGCACACGATAGACATGAAGTGAATGACACGCTCACACCTTATACCAGCAATCGTTGTTGACGCATACATACGTCTCTCAACCACCATAACATGAAATGCCATTTTATGATTCGTTGAGCAACTAAGTGTTTTTGCTAATAAGCATAAAATGTCGAATTTTACATTTTAAGCAATACTCACGAGGCTCACATGGATCGCAACTGAATAGATGACACACACACACACAGCAATCGTTCAAAATAAGCGTTGACTGAAACAAAGAAAATAATAATGCGTGCAGTGTTGCCACAACAGAAAATAATTTATGACTAAAATGTTCAAAAAATTTACCAAATCTTCAACAGCCGACCAAAATTTTAAATTTCTTAAAAATTTACTCTATAGACAAAATGTTGATATTTTCTCTAAAACGACAAAACTTTGATAACAATTTCCTAAAGATAAAAGTTTTGATAAAAATTTTTACTGAATAAAAAATTTTTGCGCTATTTTGCGCTACTTTTAGAAAAAAAAGGTCGATTACATTGAAAATCTACCAAAGTCGATTTGGACCGAACATCCGACCAAATCCTAAAATTTACAAATCCATCTGAGCAAATTTTGTATAAAAAGCCCAAAACGGCAACACTGAATGCGTGTGACTTGGTATCAACGCTACCGCGAAGGGCTGAACATTGCTTAAGGCACTCCTTTTGGAGCGTCTTGATGATAGGTGGAGAACTAGATGGACGAACAGTGACAATGGTCGGATGACTTACGAATTTATACGTGACACGACGTTCGTACGAGACCGCCCTGGGCTTCATACTGACGGGACGTGGTTCCTTTAATGCGTTTTTGCATCAGAGGAATTTGTCCGCGACTGATCTGTGCGACTGTGGGTGACCTGAGGACTGGAGGCATGTACTGCCCGTACTATGCAGACATTAAAGATTTAGGCGCGATGGGGATTAGCGAGGCTGTGTGGGATTTCAGTAGGGCCCTTGATAACGAGATGACTGTTGCAAGGCTGGCCACCTTTTCCCGGGAAGTATTTCTTAGGAGACGGACAAGACTTAGTAGAGGGATGAATACACGCTAGTTATCCATAACGAGGTGTTGCTGTACTGGCGCGACCGAGTGATTTGGTGCTGCGCATGACATGGCCTGGCACATGCCTTGCCCATGTTGATGCAGCGGCGTTTGCCCATCGTTGGTTTCCGTAGCTTTTGTGGTTGTGTTCGGTCATCCGTAAGGGTGGCCGCGTTGATTGTGAAGCAGATTTGTGTGGCGTAGCCTGTGAGGGCTGCTGTGTCCTGTTTGTGTTTGCATATATCGTCCTGTTGTATGTTGTTTTGGTATTCGGGGTTCAACTGGTAGTAGTCTTTTAAGGCTACGAAGTCTGACCGGAGACTTGAATCAGATACCACGGGTGTCAGGAGCCCCTGGAACTTCGGTTCCAGCCTGGCAATGGTGAGGCCCCAGTAGAGAGCAACGTGGTGGCTGTGGTTTCTACCCAAATCGCGAGTAGAGCATAAGCTCGGCGCGGAGTTGCGTTTTCAACCGGGTGCCGTGACCCATACATCGGAAGGAGTTTTAGGTAGTGCTCCGTTCCTAACCAAGAAGGTGAACACGTCCAAATACGTGGGATCAAATTGGTACACATGTGTGGGTTACCACATGTGGAGGCGTTGGTAGACGCATTGTATTCACCCTTAGGCCTTAGGCCTCGCAGATTTGAGTAGTGCTTATAACCAAACGACCGATGTCCGACACTCAAATTGAAAAGCACATCCACTGAACGATTGATGAAACGTTCGATCAACTCTTGCTCTATTGTCATATGCAGAGCGTTGTTTTGATTTGGCATGCATAACAGGCACTTGCTTTGGCACAAGTGGCATTTGAGTGCCAAATTTAGGGTCTCATGCAGTTCTCTGATCCCTACGTATTGGGATGTGGCCCTCTCGGTGGCCACCTTAGCTCTCAGTAAGAGCTTCGTCTAATCACGATTGCATAGTTAAAATTTTATCTCTCAAATTTCATATTGTGTACATTAGGATTTCTTTCTAGCCTTTCCTTCAATACTGCTGTTGCAAGGAAAATTTTTATAGTACATTTCGAAGAAACATTTTAAGCGATTAGAGCAAACCAATCTTCTTTCTTGCAAAACTAAATCCCTTATAACATTCGTGCCATATAGTCAAAATCTCAACTTCTTATCAATTATTGCTAATGAATTTAATTCAAATATATTCACGCAAACAACCCATTGTGCACTGGCTGGTCATGCCAAAAATTTAACAAACAAAAATGTCTCTGGGAATACGTCATACAAGCAACTCTCCCAATAGCTGGTAAAAATGTTTAGTTTCTTCATATTACCAATCAGTAGAATTTCAGGCTTAAAGCGCGTTAGAGGTCATTTTAGTTTCCGGGAGTTTTTTTTTTTTTTGCAAAAAAAAGTGGAAATTCTCATTTGCTTGTCAAGTAAATTGTTCTAATGCTACTTTAATAATATTTAATACGCAGACAATATTTTCCATTATTTAAATAGATTATTTGGGTTTGTCAAATAAAATAACTAAATTAGAAAAACCGGTCTATTTGCGAAAAGTTTGGCACATTTTGTGAACAATCATAAAACAAACGTTCTTAGAGATGTGTATCATTACACAAAAAAAAAAACAAAAATCAAAACCACCCATTTTTTAATGAAACAAAAACTTGACTGTTTTTGGTAAACAAACAACAATATTGGAAATTAAAAAGTTCTTGTGAGCGTCAAAGTTTTCGATAACAATAAAATTTTGAGGAAATTTTAATTTGCAAACTAAACTTTGTCTAATATTGTTCAACATTACGAGAAGTTATCAACGAATTGATTTAATACCCTACACAATAATGAATACCTATAAGAATAAAGCAGATTAATAGTGAATTAAAAGAAGTGACATAAGAGAGATATGTATATCTAAATCCAAAGCGATTCCAATGAAATTCAAAAATCATGCAAGAAATCGTTAAGATCACTTGACAAATAATCTCATTATTGCAATGTTAATTCACATCAGAAGAACATATACAGTAGGCAAACGATTATAAGAAAGTAAAAAAAATATTTTTTCTTATAAGCGTTTTGTTTCTTTAAAGAATTGTTGTATGTAAGAAACTAGAATACAGATATAAGAATTTTTTTTATATTAGTAGTGTCTATTTTGGTTTTCACAATACGAAAAACTACTTGAAAATAGAACGTTGCCGAAATTATAAGTGAAGTTGGTGTTGTTGTTGTTGTTGTAGTAGCCAACATACATGTGGGGTTAACGAACCTCGTCAATGTACTATAAATGAGCAAATTCTGTCTTTACTACAGGACCAATCACCGCAGGAACGTGGTCATTGGTTATTTAAAGGAGCCAATATCTCGACTTTTTTTATCGAGTATCCATGGCGAAACAATTAAAGGTGTTCTCATTTGTACAACAAGCACAAATCATATGGTTTAATTCGCCATCAAGCCGATAGTCGTTTTGGCAACACACGCAAACTAATTTGTGTGTGTATACGTGTGCGTGCATGAGCGGATAATATGTGAAAAAGAAGATAACAACAAAGAGAATTCAAGCAAAAATTTTATATCTTAATACCGTCAAAACCGGCCGGCTGTTAACAGCTGTTCGCGTGAGACCACCTTTTTAAATCCGACTTGTCGAGTATCATAGGCATTCAGTATTTAAGCAAGAGCCGGTGTCAACCGACCTCTCACTGAGAATCTCCAGCCGATACAGCACCTGATTGTACGCGGCTATAGTCGCATCTACTCCATATACCTGCGCTCTCAGCTAAGCTTCTCATGACAACGATGAACAAAACAGATTGGAGCTCAAAGTTTATGCTCTGCCAAGATAAATTCATTTACTAGTAGGAGTAGTTGGCAACAACAAAAAATATGTCAATATTAGTGTTTAGTGAAACTCTGATTTTGAGTATGTTACTAGTTCGCGCCATTTTTTCTTGTTTGTGTGTGTCTTTGTTCTTAACAATAATACACGCTCGCAACGGAACGTTATAAAAACTAGTTGACAGATGGAGGAAAAAAAAACATAGTAAGCTGTTTGTGGTACCCCTCCAAACAATTAAATAAATTAAATTAAATTAAACTAAATTAAATTAAATTAAATTAAATTAAATTAAATTAAATTAAATTAAATTAAATTAAATTAAATTAAATTAAATTAAATTAAATTAAATTAAATTAAATTAAATTAAATTAAATTAAATTAAATTAAATTAAATTAAATTAAATTAAATTAAATTAAATTAAATTAAATTAAATTAAATTAAATTAAATTAAATTAAATTAAATTAAATTAAATTAAATTAAATTAAATTAAATTAAATTAAATTAAATTAAATTAAATTAAATTAAATTAAATTAAATTAAATTAAATTAAATTAAATTAAATTAAATTAAATTAAATTAAATTAATAAATAAACTTCAATTGATATTAGATTCACAGATTTTTTTCTTTCTCTTATTTCTTTTTAACGTACTGTTTATCTTGGTGTCCACACGTTTTTACAGAGAAAATACAGCATTTGCTGATACAGGGCGAAAATCATTTTTTATATAGTTCCATTTGGATCTCGGCGTCCATACAACATTATTTTTCCAATGAAATTCAACTTGCATTTTTTTTACTGTTGAACAAAATGAGCTTGAAGGGTTTCTATAATGTGAGGCCAATACAGAATAAAGATAATCTTGTAGAACATTTCATCAGAAATGTGCTTGTGATCAGACTTTTGGCGTAGCTGTTGGCTTTTCGGTAGAAATCACAACGCTTTTTGTATTCCCTCACTGGATCTTCTGCTGCTCCTGTTCCACGGGTCCCGGCTTTGTTATTATTTAATCAATTACGTCCACAGCTCTCTCGTAATCTAGAAATCTAGAAAATCCTTCACCTCTCGCTTCAAAATAGCCCAGTCCGACTTAGGGGTATGCCCATAGCGACACGGATTAAAATCCGCTCTCTCTCTGTTTGATCATGACATATCCACAGTTGAGAATTAAGAGCTTCTAAGATTGGCCTCGATTGCCAAGTAAAAGCCACTCAGAACCGTTATTTGGTATCCTCTACGCTTTCCCGAATAATATATTAAATTGGGTCACAGATCAATACTTCGAGGTGTTGCAAACAAAATGTGCTAAAAATGTACACCCCGCGAGTTATAAAATAAGTTGCAGAGTAAAAATTGTACTTCATTTTTTATAAGATTAGAATTTTTCTGAAAACCAAAACAAATTTTTTATTCACAAATCATTAATCCCTTTCTGTTTTTGCTTATAAGATAATACAAATGAGTCGAAAGTATGAAGACGTACCTACGAAAGGCTCCGAACACCTACCTCTAGATACACAAGTAACCCTACAAAATGGCGAACAAGTGATACGAAAACAAGGTCGTAAAACTCTTGGTCAGAGTTTGGTAGAACTCTATTATGAATACTGTGGAAACACATCTCTTCACGGCATCCAGTATCTGGGTCAGAAACGTCCTTGGAAGGAGATTTTCTTTTGGATTTGTATCTTCATACTGTCGACTTTTTATTGTATGCAAACAATTGGAAAAATTTATGACAAATGGGTCGATACGCCAGTGATTGTAAGTTTTTCGGAACGCTCTACACCGATTGCCGACATACCATTTCCGGCCATTACATTGTGTAGTGAAACACGTCGACCAATTGACCCCGAAGGTGAGTATGGAGAAATTATGAAATAGTTCATGGCAGAATTATTTAAAGATTGTCTCATTTGTATAACAACATGAAAACCATATGGTAAACTCGGCATATCGAACTGATTTACAAAATCGACGTTTTTGACAATACAAAGAAGGAAATTTGCACTCGTGTGAGTGTACATGTACATAAAGTGATCGTGAATGAGCAGAAAATATGCGAGAAAAAAGATAACTTGGTATAATTTAGAAGGAAAAGTCACTATCCCAATAAAAACGAAATCAACTATACAACCCTGTGGGGATAGTGGCTCAAATTTCCACTAGTCTGTCACATTTCTGGACACTTTCTCACTGAAGTAGTGGCAGTTGCCCAACAACAAAATATTGAGTGCACTATCTGTCAAAATCAGTGATTAGTGCAACTCTGATTTTGTGTATGTTACTACTTCGCGCCGTTTTTCGTTGTTTGTGTGTTTTATGGTTCTTAACTATAATACACACACACAACCAAAACTCGTTGACAGATAGTGCACTTCGCGAGAAAAAATTGTACTCAGCTGTTTACGGTACACTACCTGGTAATTATGTCATGGTTATAAAGTGAGGTCATGCGAACAGCTGAGTAAAATTTTTTTTGATTTTGCAGTAAATCTAACTTTCAAAGGCTTGATATCACAGCTGTGATATATTTCTAATTCTTAAATTCTTAAAAAGATGTTCTATTTGATTCGATATTCCACATATACGCACCAAAACAGTGTTATAGTGATGAAAATACAAATATAAAACACATTTGTAAAAGATAAGTTGTAAAACAAAGAATATCTCTAAAACTACTTTGACATTTCAATTTACGGCATTTGCCAATCAATGTATCAATGTTGGGGGTAGATTTTTGTTGTTGTGCTAATGACGCTACCTCTTAGTTGTACCATAGGCTTAACCTTATTCAGTGAATCCTGGCTAGACTCTAAGTCGTATAACTTTGCCTAGGAAAATAATATCAAAGAAACAAACAAAATCTGACATCTTAATGCCGAAAAATCCAGCCAGCTGTTAACAACTGCTCGCGTGAGACAATCGTTAAATAATTCAGTCATGGTATAGACTAAGGCGTATTTATAAGGTGGCCGCATCGACGAATTGGTACAACAAAGCATCTTTTTTGGGAACTTGAAATGTCAAAATTTTTATATAGGGCGAAACAAAAAATATTAAGAGTTGAGAGACTTTTTGATTGTTTTTCTTCTAATACTTATTTTTTTATACTTGTTTTCAGCTGTCCAATATGGCCATCTTTTGGCTTTGATAGAAAAGGGCGAAAATCTACCAACAAATTTAACCGAAAATGAGCGTGAGGAATTTTTGACTCTACTTCACACATGCAATTACGAAACGCTTATCGAAAAAATACCCAGATTGTCGAATCAAAGCCTCGATTATATTCGAATCCTAAGAAATATGTCAATGGATATGAGTTGGCAAATATCCTACTGTAAATGGTTTGGTGCCTCAGATACATGTGATGATTTACTTACAGAATCCTTCACCGAAGATGGATTATGCTACACATTCAATGCCTTCAATGGTACCGATTTATTTCGGGAAGACACTGTTCAATACCGCATAATGGGTCTGGAAAGCCAAGTCAAAGTCTCGTCTACCAATAGAATAAATCGAACGTTAACCTGGTCCCTGGAAAAAGGCTATCCCAAGTACACGCCTTTGAAAACCTATCCCGCCAGGGTTGTGAGTGCTAACACCAGAGTTTCTTTCGATGTCTATCTGCTAATGGCCACAGACTTTTTCGATTATACATGTAGTGGAGCTACACAAGGATACAAAATCGCATTGCATACACCGGATGATGTTCCGTTGCTATCAAAACGTTTTGTGCGCGTATCACCCGGCAAGGAAGTTTCAATCGCCATCAAACCCGTCATGGTAACCACATCGGATGGCATTGCTAGTTATCCTGCAGCAAAACGCAAATGTTTCTTGAACCAAGAACGCTATTTGAGATTCTTTAAGGTCTACAGTGAGAGAAACTGCGAAATGGAATGTCTAACAAATTATACTCTTAAAGATTGTGGATGCGTCACATTTGCTATGCCCCGAACTGCTGATATGCCAGTATGCGGCGAGGACAAAAACACTTGTTATCTGAAGGCAGAGGATAATATGCTGCAGGAACATTTTTCGTCCCAATATGAAAATGGGAATAACTGTAATTGCCTGCCCTCCTGCACCTCCTTAGAATTCGATGCCGAGATATCTCAGGGAGATTTTGATACGAAGAGATATTTTGAGGCTTCAAAAATGGATTTACCATTTGATGCTGCGATTTCGCATTTAGTCGTTCATTTCAAGGATAACGAATTTATAACATCAAAACGATCCGAATTGTATGGATTCTCTGATTTTTTGGCCAATTGTGGCGGTGTTCTCGGTCTTTTTATGGGTTTCTCCATATTGAGTTTTGTGGAAATAATATATCATGCAACGCTCCGTTTGTGGTCCAATATGAGAAGTAGAAAAAATGTCCAATAAAGTCCTAGCGTATATAGTGTGGAGTAATAATAATGACAATAAAATACAAAAAAAAACCAAACTTTATTAGCAATTTGTTATAATTTATATGTGTATCAAGAGGGTTTCGTTTAAAATCTTTTAAACCCCATTTAAGGCAATAGAATTAGTGCAACCTTCTGCAGTGAAGAGGTCCTCCAAATAAAGGAGATCGGTAAAAACCATAATCGGTATGTATATAAGACAGTCCCATGCTATAAAGGGGATTTTTTTTGTAAGTACACTTAGAAAAATACTTATCGTAAATAGGAGTTAATTACATAATACTCGTTAGGCCATGACATTTATCCACAATAAGTTAGAAATTCCTAAAGAGTGAGAAAATAAACGTTGTACGAATAAAAGTAACTACTCGTGAGTATAGATAAAATAGCTTACAATTCAGGTGGAGTTAATAATTTTCCTTAAACGATTATTTTTGAAATATTGCCAAAAGCATATCATCGTTGATAATATCCTTTTCTGAAAATTATTACTGAATGAACTAATTAAAGAAATTAGGAAGTTCAATATTTCCCAAATTTAGTTCATTTTTACTACTGTTGAGGTTTAAAATTTTTTGAGTATAGCCTAAATTCTTCCCTAAATTTTATGGCGATCAAATGACGACAACCCGTCCCGACAGGACGTCCAAAGTTGGATGTAACGCTTCCCAGTTGAGTATTTTAGGTCCTGATTCGGCTTAACGATGTCCTTCTGTCCGTGTATCCCATCTGCACCGTTTGTCCGCCTGTAGTTTTTTTGTAAACAATGGGTAGATCGCATTTCTGTCGCAATAATCAAGAAATTTTCAACATATTAATTATGTAGCCTAAAGACAAGCGGTATGAATTTTAACAAAAATTGTATCAGTTTAAATGAAAGCTCTCATATATAAATTTCGTCCGATAAACACTTATAAGGACTACTAAAATTTTCAACCGATTTGCACAAAATTTGGTAGGGAATATTTTAATACCCGTCTGAAAATCTCTGCCAAATTGCATCCAAATCAATTCAGTTAGGGTTTAGCTGCCATTATAGTTTACTACCAAAAGTCACTAAAGCCCAATAATAGAACTTTGGCTACTATCTTTATATGGGAGCTATTCCTAAATTTTAACCGATTTTGATGAAATGTAGCAGACGTTTTCAGATGAGTATTGAAACATTTCATACAGAATTTCGTGCAAGTCGGTCGAAAATTATGGTAAGTATTTCCTTGAAAGTGAAATCTGCCGAATTATATATTGGGTTGCCCAAAAAGTAATTGCGGATTTTTTAAAAAAAAATAAATGCATTTTTAATAAAACTTAGAATGAACTTTAATCAAATATACTTTTTTTACACTTTTTTTCTAAAGCAAGCTAAAAGTAACAGCTGATAACTGACAGAAGAAAGAATGCAATTACAGAGTCACAAGCTGTGAAAAAATTTGTCAACGCCGACTATATGAAAAATCCGCAATTACTTTTTGGGCAACCCAATATTTGGGAGCTACATCTAATCTGAACCAATTTTTGCCAAAATTCAAACCACTTGCCTCTGGCACAGTTGTTGGAAGTCAAAACAAAAATATCATGCAAAGCGGATTTAAAAAGGCGATCTCACGCGAACAACTCTTAACAGACGGCCAGGTTTGACGGTATTAAGATGTCACATTTTAATTTGCATTCTCTTTGCTTCTTCTTTCTCGCATATTCTCTCGTGTACGCACGCGTATACACACGCGCACACAAATTTCTTTGTGGGTATTGGCAAAACGTCGATCAGATTGATGGCAAGATGGCGGATTGCACCATATGATTTGTGGTTGTTGTACAAATGAGGCCACCTTTAATTGTTTCGCAATGAACCTCATGCAGAATTTCGATCAAATCGTGTAAGACCTGCGCCTTCTAGAGGTTCAAGGAGTAAAAATTCGAGTTCGGTTTATATGGCAGCTATATCGAAACATGGACCGATATGGCACATTTAAAATCCAAACTGATCTACGGTAAAAGTATCTATTGTTGCCAAATTTCAAGCTCATATCTTTACTCCTCCGAAAGTTTGCGTGCTTTCGACATACAGACATGGCTAAACCAACTTGAAAAGTCAAGACGATCAAGAATATATATCCTTCTTGGGTTTCAGATCAATATTACTCCCACCCTACATACAGAAAATTTTGCTTTCATAAATGTAATGATCGGGTTTCATTACCTTTTGTTCATAAATATTATGAAAGGTTGTATTATATTAATGATGATAATGATAATGAAAAATCATAAAAAATCTTGAAAAAATGTTATTAAAATTTTTAATGAAAAAAAAATATGAATATGATCGTTTATGAAAAAAAGTTCTTATATTAATGAAACTTTGTTTCATACATGTAAAGATAATTTTCATTACATTAATAAATTTTATCATACATATACAAATTATGTTATATTCAATGAAAATTGCCTCATTCATGAAAATTTGATAGGGTAAGTTTCCGTGGAAGAAGTTCAGCATTTTGTCATTTTTTCTCGTTATTGCTGTTCATTTTTGCTCACATGCTTTCATTGTGTGCAAAAGTAAGAATGGAGAACCTGATACTCAGGTATCAGGACCTTGAAGTCGAGTGCGAGGCACTGCTGCCATCAGCACAGTCTTGGTTTGACGCAACCCCAGTATTGCCATCTGGAAGATCATGTTACACGGATGGATCAAATATAGAGGACAGAGTGGAATTTGTTTTAGACTGCCTGACCATAATACGGTCCTGCAAGTGGAGATCCGGCCGATCACGAAATGCGTGAAGTGGTGTAGTGCTAACACAAGGACGTGGAGTGTGAACATCTTTACCGACAGTAAAATTGCCATAAGGGCAATAACAACCAGGACGGTAAGGTCACGAACAGTCTTGCAGTGTAAGAAGGAGATTAACGCCTCTCTGAGAATGCCAAAATCCGCATCGTATGGGTGCCGGGCCATAACGGAGTAAGGGGAAATGAAAGGGCAGATGATTTGGCGGTGAAGGCCAGAGGACTGCTGTCAATAAACTTAGTTAACCAGAAGCCTTTCGGGTCGACACAGTCCGAGGTAAGGGAGTGGGCGACGAAAGCGCATGCAAAATTGTGGAACAGCGAAACGGTCGGTAGGACGGCAAAAATCCTATGGGGGGATCCAGATCGTGAGAGGAAGAGGCTATTACTGAAAGGAAGTAACAAGGAGGTCAGTATAGCTATTGGTATCATAACGGGGCACATAGGACTACGAGCTCACTTATGTAAAATCGGTGCGGCAAGTGATAGCATGTGCATGGCATGAGAAGATGATGAGACGTTGGAGCATTTCCTTTGTCATTGCCCGGCTTTCGCCTCTAACTGATACTGGTATTTAGGTGGTGACACGAACCAATTTAAGGGAGTAAAATTAAAATTTTGACCATGAACATTCCACTAAGGAACGGGGGCAAACGTCTTACATATTAATGAGTGCAGTCCGATTCAAGTTTAATCTCAATGATAAGGGGCCTCCTTTTCATAGCCGAGTTCGAACGGCGTGCCACAGTGCAACACCTCTTTGGAGAGAAGTTTTACATGGCATAGTACCTCACAAATTTTGCCAGCATTATGAGGGGAAAACCACCGCTGAAAATTTTTTCTGATGGTCTCGCCAGGATTTAGGGCAGTGGCTTTGAAAACAAGGAATTAATTAAGGATTTTGTAAGTAGCACGAAAATCCCAACATAAAATTTTCTTTTTAGAGGTTACTTTATAGTTTTTAGAGCGCACAACAAGCCGATTACTGGCTTAGGTGGATGTCCATAGTGGCATGAGGCAGTTTTATATCTGCACCCACTTTTCAACCTAACCTTAGAATGAAAAACACAAACTAAATAGCATACCTACATGCATGTTTTACATTACAACAATGCAGAACATGACAACATGTACAGTAAAATTTCTGTGTCATTCAATATTATTATTTTACGGCATGTAGATGTATTATGACATGCCACTTTTTGTATTTATTTACATGTAATTGAAAATGTTTGTAAAAATTGTCAATTTACATACGATTGATAATTCGTGCTTTCACACCCGTATGTTATTTTCGTATGACATAACCTAACAATTTGAGCTGATTTCTTATGCGTTAAAGTTGTGAGAAAATTTTCAATTTTTTTTTTTTTAATTTGACTATGAACATTCCATTAAGGAACAGGGGCAAACTTCTCACATATCAATGAGTGCAGTCCGATTAAAGTTTAAGCTCAATAATAAGGGACCTCTTTTTATAGCCGAATCCGGACGGCGTGCCGCAGTGCGACACCTTTTTTGAGGAGAAGTTTTTACATGGCATAGTAACCCACGAATGTCGCCAGCATTAGAAGGATTTTATGATGGTCTCGCCAGGATTTGAACCCAGGCGTTCAGCGTCATAGGCGGACACGCTAACCTCTCCGCTACGGTGGCCAATCAAAAGGCACTGTTTCAAATTTCATCAACATCGGATGAAAAATGCTCCTGTTATGGGCTCAATACTTATATCGGGAGATCGGTCTATATGGCAGCTATATCCAATTATGGTCCGATCTGTACCACATTTGACAGGAATGGGTAAGGGTCTACCAGAACACACTGTGCCAAATTTCGGTTGATAAATGGATCTTGTATGGCCTCAATACCCTATATCGGGAGATCGGTCGGTCGGTCTATAGAACAGGGATCTATAAGGCAAGGATCTACCGGAACTCTCTGTGTCAAATTTCATCGAAGTCGGATAAAAAATAACCAATTTATTGCTTCAAGACTTTAAGTCTGGAGATCGGTCTATATAGCGGCTATGTATAACTAAAATCTGATCTTATAAGATCAGAAGAACAGGTTTATATACAAAGAAAACGAATCCATCAAAAATTGTTTGCAAATCTTTTTATACTCAAGATATCTGCAAAATTATAAATACCCAGCTTTTGAGTATAAATGGGTACATACCCGGGTATTTTACCGGGTATTAATACCTTTTGGTTATTTACCCATCGCCCATCCCTATGCATTTCTTATGGTAACGAAAATTTCGCAAGAGGTTAACAGCCGGCCAGGTTTGACGGTATCAAGATGTCAGATTTTTGTTTGCATTCTTTTTGTTGTTATCTCGCATATTCTCTGCTCATGAACGCACACGTATGCACTCACGCACACAAATTTCTTTGTGTGTGTTGGCAAACCGTTGATCGCATTGCACCATATGATTTGTGGTTGTTGTACAAATGAGACCATCTTTCATTGTTTCGCCATGTGATATACCGATATACCATTAAAATTCACACAGGTTCAAAGGTAACCGCGAAGCGATATTTTTTCTACTGTGGAACACGAATACAATAAGTCGTCGGTTTTATGCATCGAAACGATCCATCCTTCCCAGAGACCGGTGTGATTACACAGTAACAGATTTGTGTTCAACTAATTTTATCTCAATAAATTTAACTAAATAAATAATAAATCAAACTAAATAACTTTGCTTTTATTTTTCTAGCGCAATTCATATTATATATCAAATGTGTTCTTTATATTTATTTTTATAAATATTTATAATGAAAGCATTTTATATGCAGAAGAAAAGAGTTTCATGAATATTATAAAAATTATTATTACTTTTGTGCAATTTTTTCTTAAATATTATGAAAAATGCTCATAAATGTCATGAAAGTTTTTCATAAAATAAATGTATGATTTTCATAAATGTTATGACATTTTGTATTGTTTTCAGATTTTTGAAACGTGTTTCAAAAATGCTATGAGACGTTTCATTGGATCTTATTTTTACTGTGTATGGTGGAGGGTTTCAAAAGACGTGAGTATTAGCTAATCGAAATGGTCGGGAATTCTCCCAAATATCAAATCGTAGGCTTTTGCACAAACATATTCTGCTGCAGAGACAACGAAGGAAATCTGTTAACAGATACAGATAGTATGCTTATAATATGCTATACCATTATAGACTAAATACCACTTAGTCATAATGAGGTTTTCGCAGAAGCCAATGGATTGTTAGCTAATCTATGTAAGGCGATCGGTCCTATGGAACGAAACAAGCTTGCTCACCTATGGAGATTGTTGTTGTTGTTGTAGTGTGTTATATACTAAGGAGACGCCCTTGCCGATGAAGAACTCCATCGGGTCAATCCGGTACGTACAACCGGTTGCTACGGTTGATTGACGAGGATCGCTGCCTCCACATACAAATGTGGCTACAACAACAACAATATGCCAGCAAAATATTGGGTTGCCCAAAAAGTAATTGCGGATTTTTTAAAAGAAAGTAAATGCATTTTTAATAAAACTTAGAATGAACTTTAATCAAATATACTTTTTTTACACTTTTTTCTAAAGCAAGCTAAAAGTAACAGCTGATAACTGAAAGAAGAAAGAATGCAATTACAGAGTCACAAGCTGTGAAAAAATTTGTCAACGCCGACTATGTGAAAAATTGTCAATTACTTTTTTGGCAACCCAATATTTACATTGCCACTAAAATAAACCTAGTGGTAAACGAATTCCTGTTGGATCTTAACAGGGATGGCGTGAGAATGGTCGCATTGCAACCTATGTCCGCGCCCGGTAGCTCCCACCTAAGCTTCTCGTAATAACGATGATCGAAGCTTAAAGTTTCAGCCCCTGTTCCTTCAAGGTTGTGCTTAGGCTGAGGGAATTTAGCATGCTGAAGAAGATAGAATATGGCCAAAGTTCACTTCTGAACACTATGGATGCGGTGGACAGATCGAGGAGGGTTTCAAACTACCCGATACCGAGACCGATTCGAAAAATGATTTTGGGATTCGCTTTTCCGGGAGGGAGTACTCTAACCAGAGATTCCACACACTCTGTAACGCACTGTTCTAGAACCCACGTCCTTGAGCCAACAAATACACTGATTTCGAGAAAAGTTAATCCTTCATCTCATCGACACACCGATGTTGTGTGTGTCGGAGTAGAGTCTTAATGCAGTCCCTGTCTCCATCTCGGAGTCACCGATAAAGATAGAGGTATCATTCCCTTTACAGGATTCGCTTCCCATTCCTCCCACGCGGGAAAGCAATTTCCGAGAACGGCCCTCCCTGAGGCGTTACCCTTATCACCCGCCTTCTGACCACGCTATCTCCGAAGTCCGCGTTGATACCCCTGTCACGTAGCATACAGTCCGTCCACAGGGAGAAACTCAGTTGTTGTTGTTGTAGCCACATTTTCATGTGAAGTTGGCGATTCTCGTAAAGCTCCTGTATGTAAGCAAGCTCGTTCCGATCCAAAGGACCGATCGCCAAGGGAAAAGGGTGGCCATTGGTTATTTAAAGGAAGCAAAAACTCGCCTTGTCATAACGAGCATCATAGGCACTCAGTATTTGTGCAAGAACCGGTGCCGCCGGGCCTCCCACTGAAACTCTCGATACTGCTTATTGTCCGCGCATGCCATTGCAGCTACTCCGTATGAAGCGTGGCAGCAATGAACACCACACAGATCGGACCTGAATGTTCCAGACTGTGTGGTCCTCACAGCTATCCTGTGCCGGGGGAGAAACTGTGTTGGACCCCCGTGCGGTTCTGGGCGTTGTTAAATGCCCTCTAATATTCAGGAAGACCGCCATCACTTACTCCTTCAATTGGAGATACATTCCGACTTCTCACACCATTTCGTGGAGGGCCATCTCCTCCAACCTGCCCTTTAGGCTGTTGCGGCCCTAGCTGATGAAGGAATCCATCGGGTCAACCCATGGCATTGTGCCCTTTAGGTATGCATGTTGTGCCCATGAGGTATGCCTAATTGCCTATTTACATTTACGATAAATATAATCTACATTTACGATATCCTAATTAGGCCTTTAGCCCCTAAATATTCAACTTACTGTGTTACTTTGCACCTATAATAAATTTCTTATTCATGTTAATAATAATAAATGAATGAAATTTTATTATGCTCACCCATAATGTTAATGTTATTTTGATTTTGGCTGCTCTCATATGCTAATTGTGAATTTTAATCGGCGGTACACTACCACTTATTAATTTTAATATTTGCCATTCCAATTAAACATCATTAAAACTGCAACCGCAAATTTGCTCCGGTTTGTTGAATTATTTTAAACGTTCAAGTTAATATAAATCTCCACTAATATTGAGCTATCAGTTATCATTATCGATAACCAATCAATGCAACCTAATTTGAACTCTTTCAAAAATAAAACAACCCCTAAACTTATATACAGTACAAAGTAATACAGTACACTATCATTAAAAATAAGAACAACAAATTACGAAGGCTTATTGAAAAATAACTTTATAACTTATCAGTTCGCGCCTTACTAGTTCTTCAGCTCGTTTTTGGCCATTTGCTATTCTGCAATTGCCGCAGATATTAATTTTCTTCATTGCACTCCATTTCTTTATTCCATCATATTCGTCGATATTCGATTATTTTCTTATCGATAACCTTGCCCACCGATATAACCAATATTTAGTATAATCGAATATACTATGTATTACAAAAAAATCTATCTTTTAAGGAACGTGGAGTCTTTCTCGTTCGTTTTCTCAAGGGGTTTAGAAAAGAAAGAAATCCGGAGAGAAGTGATTAGATTAATTTCACAAATATCGAATATTTGGATAGTTGCAAGATATAAACTGATAAGACGACAACAAACTGGTGAAGAATAAAAAACGGAAACAATGGCTGCCGATCATTTTAACCAACTCTTAAATTCTTTGCTTTCCACCGACAATGAAGTGAGACAGCAAGCTGAGGTGTGTACACAAATGCAATATGTGAAAAATAAAAGAAATTAAATTATTAGCGTGTGTGACGATAAATATTGCAAAGTTTGTTCTGGAACATACTGATAAAGGGTATCTATAATATGATACTATTGGTGTTCGTAACAAGGGAGCTGCCCCTAACTTTTTTGCCGACCGGAGCAACGATGCCTGCGATGGCTCCGCCGTCCGTGGTGAATTACATTTATAGCGCGAAACGTGTTTTCTTTACTCGCTTTTCATTGATGTTCTTTGAGAAAAGTAACGTTGCAAAACGAAATTATTTTATCAAATATCACCAATATTTTTCTTATGCGTAATTGTGTGTTTTAAGGAGTTCTTTTTGTCCAGCTGGAAACCATAGAAAATTTATTGAATTGCATTGCCATGCTTTGCGAGTGAGTTTGCTATTAAAAAAATATGATTCATGGAACGGAAGCAAAACAGAGCCAACAATAGCTAAGAAAAACAGGCAATTGTGTCGGCGGCGGCAGAAAACTTGCGTCGCATCGTCTGATTATTGCTATTTTTTTATTTAATGAAATTTGGTATTTTTTATCTCTGGGGTGGCGTCAAATGGATGTGAGGTATATTGCATATTAATGTAGCTGTAGCTGTTGCCGTTGTTTTTGTTGTTGTCTCATGAACGGCCCTCTTCACTTTGAAATTTGATTTAGCCATATGACGCATTTTTATATAAACACACTGCAGTTATGGCAAAAATAAATCTGGTGTACTACATGCACTATTCTTGCATGTGCCGTTAATTTTCTTGTGCCTCCACTATTGATTTTATTTAGTCTTGTACTATGTAATAACCACCCTTTTTGTCCCCCCCTTGTGAAATACACAACACAAGCTCCCATTTGTTACTGACCTTGTCATGTAATGCTACAGCAACGGCAGCGTTAGCAGCTGCAACGGACGCTAATTCAAAAATCAACAATCTAAGAACTACTTGCACATGTAATTTTCCGTCCGCCATTAAAATATTTCTTCGGGATCTAATACAACATAAACAGCTATATATATTTTCTGCTTTTCATCAATATTTTCTTTTATAATTTCAGGATGCCTACAACAATGTGCCCCGTGAACTCAAGGTCACACATTTACTGGCCACCATTCACAATGGCCAACAGTCAGAGGAGGCCCGCCAAATGGCTGCTGTTTTATTGCGTCGTCTTTTCACATCAGAATTTTTAGAATTTTACAAAGAGGTGAGTTGCGTACAATTACTCACATCACACACACACATATATTTTGCTTTGTTACCTGCTATCTACTGCGTTTGTTTTTAGCCATTTATTGTTTTTTTTTTTAAGTTATGGCGTTGGCAATTTTTGATGTATTTCTTAGTTTTGTCAAAATGAATTATTGCATCTATGGGATTCAGGTTCATTACAAACACACACTACAGTGTCCATCCATATTTGAGGCCTTTGCGATTTACCCAAATCAACCATGTTTAGTGAGGGACAAACTCTTCCCATGCAACAAATAAACATGTATACATACAAAAGACATACACGGTGTCCATCCGTTTTGTTTTGGTCCCTCTTCGTATTTAGCATAAATGTGCTTTGTTTTTATCGAAGCGAAGAAAGACGTGGTGGGAAAAAAATTTAGGTTATGTTTGAAGTATAATTTTTTTTATTATTGATAGCGAATCGTTGACAGAGCAAAGATTTTATCTATCTCTGCCCTAGATTTCCAAAGTTGACATAGATTGCCATGGAATAGTTTGGATAATAATAATTTCATTGTGAAATTTTGAATATTGGATATGAAGTTAATGTGTGATAGAAACGCAACCCCGTGTTAAATTTTATTCGGATCATAGAAATGGTTTTAGGCCTATAAATAGAGCCTTATGACTCAAATTTATTTATAAGTTTTTTCTAAATAATCCCCTTTTCGGCCCCTTTTCAAAATTTGCCACCGACATCCCTGCTTGGAGTTTAGACAGAGAAAAATCCCATGGCAGCCGGTTATACGTACCGGATTGATCCGATAGAGTCCTTCATCGTCAAGGTCTGCCGCTTCACTGTACGAGTTCGTCCTTTTTCGTCATGAGACAGACACATCTTGGAGTGCCTTTCTACGCACGATTCTGTTTGGACCCTGGTTCTATTCGATTTGCCAGCACCGTTACGCCTCGGTCGGTGAGCCGTAACCGGTGCATGGAGTGGGTGCTCTTGCCTTACGTCAATACGGGAGTATAGTTGTACTGAATATGTAGCAAGGTGCTGCAGTGGGTCACAAACGTCGTCGCTTTCGGCGTCCTCGTCATCGGACTATGTGACTTCTCCCGTGCGGCAATTTACGCAACTTCAGCACCCCTGACTCAATATTGCCGGCCAACACCGAGAAGTGTATCTTTCTTGCAAAGGTCTCCGAGGCAAGATCCATCAGATAGTATATTTTATGAGTCGGAAGAACATATTGGTTGCAGCGATCCAGGTCAAGTGTAAAGCTGTGGTCTACTGTTAAGTCGCACTTGAACCACGGAAGAAGTGATAACAGGGCCTCATTTCCTTTTGGCGGCATGACTATGACGGAAGCGAAGAGATGTGCCAGGTTGTTCAACCGTCAATTTATTGGGCATCCCGAGAGTGATAAGGCTAGGAGGAAGCTATTCGTCGTATCCGTGGTCTCCGAGACGATGGACAGTCATCACAATTTACCATGGACAAATTCATCCATGGCGCCAAGTCAAAGATACATGGAATTGGGCCCGACGGAATCTACTATGCTGCTGAAGAATCTGGATTCACCTGGAGTTGATTACCTTACAACTGTCCCCAACCCGTCTTTGAACACTTATAGTACCCGATGTCTGGAAGATACGGAGAGTGATTACCCCATTGAAGCCTAGAAAGAACCCGAGTTTGAGGCAGTCGTACATACCGATCTCCCTTTTCTCACCAGTAGCCAAGACAGTTTAGGAGAATTTCCATTCGCCGACCATCAGCATGGATTTCGAAGGCTGCATAGCACAACAACTGCTTTGCACGACATAATCTCACACGTTTGCCGTGGCTTCAATCACCCCAGGCCATGTGATAGGATGGTCTTCGTGGCACTGAACTTATCGAAAGCATTCGACACGCCAAACTATTTGGGGACATCGCCATCCATTTCACCCCAAGACGGCATAAAGACGGTATCATATGCGAATGTTTGTACGATCATGGCATTAGCCCCCATCGACCCATTGAAGACATCTGCGATAAGTTGAACGTCTACCTTCATGAACTTGCCTCCTATTTCGCTGCTTGAGATCTGAAGATATCTGTCCCAAATCTTCAGCCACATTGTTCACTACAAATACGCGTAAGGTGAATATTGAGCTGAAAGTGATGATCGATGGAGAAATGATTCCGACCATCAAGCGTCCCAAATTATTTGGCGTCACATTTGACAGCTCCGACACATTCTCGCCACATGCAATTTGCGATAAGGTCAGGAGTAAAAATAAGATCCTCAAGTCACTTGCCGGCAGCACTTGGGATATTGACAAAGAAATCTTGTTGACCACGTACAAAGCTGTTGGCCGGTCTGTGGTAGTTATACAGCGCCAGTGTGGTCTCGTCAGCTCTGTGATACGCAGTGGAATAATTTTCATATTTGTCAGAATGCCACCCTTCGAAGGGCTGTTTCCTCAGTTCTCCTGTGGATCACCTCTATCAGGAGACAAAGATCCGACCCGTGCGACGACATAACTACATGCTGTCTAAGCAATACAAGAGAGAACCTCTAGATCAAGCGGCATATCAAGCAGGTCTAGACAACATTCATGCAGACACGGTAGCAAGTGCGGTAAATAGCTACCGGGTGAATGTAGTGCTTGGAACACGTCCGCCTCCCATTGCACCTGAAGAAATTTACCGCCCACAGCAAACCAGAGTGGTTCTGGCTCCGTTACGATCCGGTAGATGCAGCCGCCTCAATTCCTAGAGAGCAATGATTGATGCCAAATGTAGGACCCAATTGTGAACAGGGACCAAATCATCACACGTCACCTGTTTAACTGCCCGACCCACTCGAGTCAGACCTAGATCCCTGTGGACGCACGCCATCTTAGTCGCAGACTTCCTGTATCTGTATACTCAACAGAATTAAGCAAACGAAATATATAACACAACAAATTGTTTCAATAACAACAACAACATTATTCCCTACTACTGACTTGTGTCCAGGGAGAAACTCTAAACGCTAGGAGCAGTGTTCGTCTATTCAGCCAATGCAGGCCTTTATAGAACTTCTGAGTGATGAGAGAACTAAAGTAAACTATCCAGTAACAAAAGAGAATCGCCAGTTTAGCGACACGGAATAAGATCTATACCAGTAACAATGCTGCTCCAGGAACAGATCGACAGATTGTGCCTTACATCTAATGTATGGGTGACAAAGATACTTCCGCGAAGACTTTATTTTTTTTTTTTCTTAGCACTATCTGGGCTAAACGAACCAGTGAGAAACTCACCGTTGAGAGCCTCGTCCAGTCCACAATAAAACATCAGAAATACGGGTGAACTAAGTGTTTTATCCTATATCTTGTGACACAAAAGATGATTGAGCGTCCCAAAATCTTCCTCGCTCTATGCCCAGTGGGTCGTCAACAACTTTGAATGGTCCATTATAACCATCCGACTTGCCACAAAAAATTGGTACCACTGAGTCATATGCAACCTTTATTATGGTAATTAGGCATACCCAATTTTTTCATTTGGCCTAATTTTATTTCGGAGAATTGACTCCAAATATAGAGAGGGTATGAATGTATGTGTGTTCATGATAACGAAAATAGAAGAAAAATTGTTTGTGTCGATTGATTGACTGACTTTCTGATAGTTGCAATTAAAACAAGCAACCAAAAACAAAGCAATATTTTTTTTTTTGCAAATATGCGTCGATTTAGCATAAATTTTTCCATTTAATACAACATTCATGTGAGTGATGCCGTATAACGTCACGGCGTGACGTAATGCATGAAAACTTCGTTAAAAGCGGATGTTGGCTGGCTGGCGATATGTTGATGTTGTTGTTGTTTTATGATCAAATGACGCAATTATCACATCTAATTTGTTATATTTGATAATTTATTATACTCCACTAGCTGCCGCAAGAAGCACAGGGTCAATTGCTGCAGCAAATTCTATTAGCCGTCCAACAAGATGTAACACCAAATTTACGCCGGAAAATTTGTGAAGTTGTTGCGGAGGCGGCGCGCAATCTAATCGACGATGATGGCAACAACCAATGGCCAGATTTCTTGCAATTTCTCTTCCAATGTGCAAATTCACCATCGGCTCAACTGCAAGAGTCTGCATTGAGAATTTTTGCCAGTGTTCCATCGATTTTTGGCAATGAAGAAGCCCAATATATGGATTTGATTAAGAATATGCTAACCAAGAGCATGGAACCAGGCGCCGATGTGGAGGTGCGTTTCCAAGCAGTGCGCGCCGTTGGGGCTTTTATCTTGCGCCACGACAAGGAAAAGGAAGCTGTTATTTACAAACAGTTTGCTGATTTGTTGCCACGCATGATCATGATTACCGCCGAAAGTATTGAAGCACAAGATGATCAATCATTGCTCAAGCTTTTGATTGATATGACCGAGACATGCCCGAAGTTTTTGCGTCCTCAATTGGAAATAATTTTCGAGATATGCATGAAGGTAATGAATGGGAGAGAAGGAAATGCATTACAAAGTAGAGCTAACAAACTAAAAAAAAATTATTTTTCATTTGTTGTCTTGTATAGGTTTTCAGCGCTCAAGATGTAGAGGATAGCTGGCGCCATTTGGTTCTTGAGGTTATGGTATCGTTGTCGGAAAATGCCCCTGCAATGGTTAGGAAACGTGCTGAGAAGTATGTAATTGCTCTGATTCCCTTGGTACTTCAAATGATGACTGACATGGATGATGATGAAGATTGGGCCACTTCGGATTCCGTAAACGAAGATGATAACAGTGATAACAATGTCATTGCCGAGTCTTCATTGGATCGGTTGGCTTGCGGACTGGGTGGTAAAGCTGTTTTGCCACATGTCATGAATGCATTGCCTGCTATGTTGAGCCACAGCGATTGGAAACAAAGGTATGCCGCTCTCATGGCTATTTCCGCCATTGGCGAAGGTTGCCACAAACAAATGGAAGCTATGTTGGAGCAGGTTATGGAAGGAGTTTTAAACTTTTTGCGTGATCCTCATCCACGCGTACGTTATGCTGCTTGTAATGCCATTGGCCAAATGTCTACCGATTTTGCTCCCAACTTTGAGAAGAAATTCCACGAGAAAGTAGTACCAGGTCTTTTGTCGTTGTTAGACGATGTGCAGAACCCACGCGTGCAGGCTCATGCTGGTGCTGCGCTTGTCAATTTCTCGGAAGATTGCCCCAAACATATTTTGACTCGCTACTTGGATGGCATCATGGGCAAACTTGAAGCTGTTTTGAATTCAAAATTCTCGGAATTGGTAGAGAAGGGAAACAAATTGGTATTGGAACAAATTGTAACAACCATTGCTTCGGTAGCCGACACCTGTGAAAAAGAATTCGTTACTTACTATGACCGTTTGATGCCTTGCCTTAAGTTTATTATTCAAAATGCCACTTTAGAGGATTTGCGTATGTTGCGTGGCAAGACCATTGAATGCGTCAGTCTCATTGGTTTGGCTGTGGGTCGGGAGAAATTCATAACTGATGCCGGTGAAGTTATGGATATGCTGCTGAAGACTCACTCTGAGGGCGATTTGTCAGACGATGATCCTCAAACTTCTTATTTGATCACCGCTTGGGCCCGCATGTGCAAGATTTTGGGCAAACAATTCGAACAATATTTACCTTTGGTAATGGGCCCGGTTATGCGCACAGCAGCCATGAAGCCCGAGGTGGCTCTCTTGGATAATGATGAAGTGGAGGACATTGAGGGTGATGTTGATTGGTCCTTCATCAATTTGGGCGAACAACAAAACTTTGCTATACGCACTGCCGGTATGGAAGACAAGGCTTCGGCCTGTGAAATGTTGGTCTGTTATGCTCGTGAGCTGAAGGAAGGCTTTGCAGACTATGCAGAAGAAGTGGTACGTCTAATGGTGCCAATGTTGAAATTCTATTTCCACGATGGCGTGCGCTCAGCCGCAGCTGAATCGTTGCCCTGTCTATTGGACTGTGCTAAGATCAAGGGGCCCCAATACTTGGAAGGCATGTGGCTTTATATCTGCCCGGAATTGTTGAAGGTCATCGGCACTGAACCCGAAGCCGATGTACAGGCTGAACTTTTGAATTCATTAGCCAAATGCATCGAGACCTTGGGTCCTAACTGCCTAAACGACGATGCAATGAAACAGGTGCTAGAGATAATTACCAAGTACATGGATGAACATTTTGAGCGCGCAGACAAACGCTTACAGGCACGCAATGAGGAGGACTACGATGATGGGGTCGAAGAGGAATTGGCTGAACAAGATGATACTGACACATACATATTGTCCAAAGTGGTTGATATCTTACATGCTCTATTCCTAACAAACAAAGTACAGTTTTTGCCGTATTTTGATCAAATCGCTCAGAACTTTGTAAAACTTTTGGATCCAGCACGCTCTTGGTCTGATAGACAATGGGCTCTCTGTGCATTTGATGATGTCATAGGTAAGGGTATAAAAATTGTTAAACGCTCTAGCTGATTATTTAAAAATTTTTCGATATTTAATTTTTTTTTTAGAATTTTGCGGTCCAGCTTGTGCTGCATATCAACAATTCTTCACACCTGCCCTTCTGCAATATGTCACCGATAAATCACCAGAAGTGCGCCAAGCAGCTACATACGGCTGTGGAGTCTTGGGTCAATTTGGTGGTGAACAATTTGCCGTAACCTGTGCACAAATCATTCCTTTATTAATGCAAGTTGTCAACGATCCTAAAAGTCGCGAACCCGAAAATATGAATCCCACGGAAAATGCCATCTCTGCTGTTACAAAAATACTGAAATACAACAAATCTGCTTTACAAAATGTTGATGAAATCATAAACGTCTGGTATGTATGCAGTGAATTGGAGCTTTGGTAGGAATAGGCAAGAAATTATTTGTTTTTTCACTCGTATATAGGTTCGCCTGGTTGCCAGTTACAGAAGACACAGATGAGGCAACACATATTTATGGCTATTTGTGCGATTTAATACAAGCCAATCATCCCATCATTTTGGGAGCCAACAACTGCAATCTACCACGCATTGTCTTAATTATAGCTCAAGCATTTTTAAATAAAGTGGTGGCATCCGTCAGCGATGTGGGTTCACGAATGTTGGGCATTGTTAAACAGGTTGAATCTAATCCCGAAGTGTTCCAGGCATGTGCTAGCCAGCTCACACCAGAAATGCAGCATGCTCTTCAAGAAGCCTTTCGGGAATTGGCTCTTGCAACGGCGCAGGGCTAAGAATCAAATAGCGATATAAAGCGAAACTAACAACATATTTCTTCCCCTCCACTAAAAACAAAAACAAAAAAAGAGAAACGGCAAGGCAAATAAAAAAATCAACAATGAACACACCTATACACACACATATATATATTATTATATAAAGAAATTTGCTTTCTTTCAAAATTGCATTAATATATAAAATATATAGACAAACAACAAACGATAATATTATATACACAGTATATAGAATATACTTACCCATACATAGATATATATACACACACACGAATATATATTGAAACGGAAAAATAAAATAAAAAAAAACCTTCTCCTTCTGCTCGTCCCTAAAATAATTTGGATTCACCTTTACACCCATACGAATTCACACACCTACACACACACAGATTAACAATTCAAATTAAATATCACTACTCACCACTCTCAACAAACAAAAAGCGATAACTAACAATCGCCTTTAATTTTTTGTTGGCCGACATTTTTAATTTTCTTTGATTAATTGCCAAGTTTTAAATTTGTATGACTGTTTGTTTTTTCCCACTCGAGTCTTCGAATTAATTTTACTACTTGATTAACATTTATTCCATTTTTTTAAGAGAAAATTATCTCTTTTTTTCTCTTTCGTATGTGAGTGCATAATTTATTTAGATTCCTTAATTTCATATTTTATTACTTTAATTACTGTTGCATTATATATTTAACATATCGTCCATGTATTTTTTTTATTGATATGTTTTTTATCTCTGAAATACTACTTTTTTATTCACTTTCAAATCAGCAGAATCGCCACGAAAAGAAGAAATTCAACAAACGAAAAATATATTTATAGAAACAAGGAAAAACACTATTGTATGTTTGACTTTAATTATTTTTTAATTGTTTACAAGTCTTTTTAAATGAGTTAAAGAGAAAAAAAATACTACAAGTAACTGGAAATTATATATATAAAAAAACAAAATTCTATTAAATAAAAATAATGAAAAATATTGATTTGGATTTTAATTCCCAGAGAAATTTTGTAGGAAATAGTGCACTCTAATGACCGACGGTCTTATGGGTCCATTATGGATGGCAACCTTAGTTCAAATGCATTGTCAGTTGAAAAATTTGCATTACGGATGGCAACTCTCAGCTGAAGTTGCCAATATCAGTTGCTAAAAATGGGATTTTTCGGCAACCACTTTTTTTGTGGTGGCTATGTTGTTTTTGTTAGAAAATAAGCAATGAAATTAAAAGGAAATTAATTTTTTTTGTGTTCAAATCGTTCATTTGTTTTTTTGTTAACTGCACATGTGTTGGTGTTTGTAGGCTTTACCATGGTTAAAATCGACACAAATCAATCAGCCCTACTCTGAATAACAATTCCCTGGGAGTTTCTTCCCTACTCCCTTTTCCCTTATTCTAGACAAACTTTGAAAAAGGAAAATATTATGAATTTTTATTTTATAAAAAAATGGTAATGGTAGTGAAAATCGGGCGATATATATAAAAAAGTGATATATAGATATATAAGGATAAGAGACCCCCTTTTAGTAGTCGGATCGGGGTCCCTTATCATTTGGCTTAAAGTAGAATCGGGCGGCACTCAATGATATGCAAGAATTCTTCTGTTTGTTCCTTAATGGACTATTCATGGACAATTTTTCAAAAATACTTGGGGCCGCATTTGGCAGAGTTTACTCCACAGGAGTAGGAATAATTCCATAAGTCGCTTTTCAGCAGCACTATGTCCAGCAGCCGTCTCAACCAGCCTGAAATGTCGATTAGATCTTCAAGTTCTACCTCCATAAAAGTAGGATTTTAGATAAAGCGGCATATTATACAGACCACTACAGCATTTATGACGACGAAGGAGAAGCAAACCTCTATACTACATTTTAAAGTATTCCGCCCAAGATTAAGTATTCCGGTAGATTCAGCCACCTTAACTTATTTTGACAAGTGAAAACGCTAACATGTAAGCACCACACCAGCTGGAACATTGAGGAATGCTCCATCCGAAGTAGCTGTAACTGCAGTCGCGGACAATCAACGGTATCGAGTGGAGAGTCTCAGTGAGAGGTCGGGTGGCACTGGCTAATCGAGCCTTAAAATAACCAATGGCCAAACTGTTCCCGCGACCGGAAGGAGTTTGTTCACCTACAAGAGCTTATCGTGAATCGCCGCATCCACATGAAAATTTGGCTTCAACAACAACAACACGACACAATCAATCTAGCATCTAATTGTTGGATGAAGGCGGAAAGTTGTTATCACAACACAGAAATGTGGTGGGAACTTAATGTCAACATTTGTGAACTTAATATGTCAACATTTGTAAACAGGGCGAAGAAAATTCAATTCGCCGTGACATTTAAAATTTTCGACAAATTTGCATCGACCTATCAGATCAAGAAGAAAGAAGCAAGGCGTATTACGCCTTGGAAAGAAGTTTATAAATTTCTGGGTGTCATAAAAACACACATTTAAAAACGTTCAAAATACCAATTAGCTCCAGAGGCTTTACTTACAAAACTGGCAGAAACATTGAGGCCCGATCTGTGTGGTGTTCATTGCTGTCACGAGAAGCTGACCCGCGAGCTACCGGGCTCGGAATGCTCCATACAGAGTAGCTGCAACGGCAGTCGTGGACAATCAGCGGCATCGAGCGGAGAGTGAGAGGCCAGGCGGCACCGACACTTGCATAAATACTGAATGCCTATGATTATCGATATGACAAGGCAGGTTATTGGCGCCTTTAAATAACCAAAGGCCAACCTGTTCCCGTGGCGATCGGACCTTTGGACCGGAACGAGCTTGCTCACCTACAGGAGCCTGACAAGGATCGCCACCTCCACATGAAAATGTGGCTGCAACAACACATAAAACCATCAAAATGCCAGGTTTAAATAGTTTTCATAATGTTATTGTAGTCGTAGTCGTACCAAGTGAATGCTAACAAATGGACCAAATAGGAAGATTGTGATTAGAGCTCAATCACCACAAGGAGGGAGGGGTTGTGTACCCCTTTTGGCTCTTGGATATCTGTCAGATTTTCAGGTCATTTGAAAATGACAGTTAAAGTTTGTTGGCTACGAGGATGTGGCCGTTCAGAGTGCATATAGTATGCTGCCAAAATACTAGGTAACTTGGTATGTTCAGGGGACCCCTGCTAGTTGTGATGGGGCTGCCGCTCTCACTACTGAATGTCCTAAAAAACCATTGCAATGTTAGGACTTTGACCTAGCGCTGTTCTCATGGCGGACTTAGGCTTGATTTGTCGGGATGAGGAGGAGGAGTCATAGACGCTTGAACACCTATTATGAGACTGCCCTGAAATTGCGAAAGTAGCTATAGGATTATGGCTACACAAAATCTATTTTCCTATTTAAATTATCTTGATGCAAAAGTCCTTTCGCCATTCTTGACTACTATAATTTAAAATTGCATATTGGAGGGAGCTTCTACAGACCACCTGGCCGTTTTGTAATGCATGCTTGCTCTTAATATTTTTCATTTAAATGTGCAAACACAATTTATAAATTATATATTTTCAAGTTTATCCGAAAATGAATTGACCAAATTCTCTCAGCTGGGTTGATGCGGCCACCTGATAAAAACGCCTTGCCAAGGGTCATAAGTCGATATGTTGCATTTGTATCGTATTTATTTAAATTTTAGTTAGGCACATATTTTCTATGGAAAACAATTTTGAAATAATTTTTTCCTATCAAAAAACTTTCAAATGCTTTGAAATTTTATGTGAAAATAGGGAAAAATTAAAAACAAAAAACATTTTCACTCTTTAGCGCAGTTTTACGCAGTGCTCATATAATTATTTGTCTGGTGTATGCTTCTAATTGCTCTAGATCGGTTGCAATTCAAAATGAACTAATTCGGTCCATATTTAAGTTTAGCTCCCATGTCAATAGATCCTCCAATTTGATTTCCTGAACTTTAAGCATTGTTGTTTTTTCAGCCACATTTTCGTATGTGGATGTAGCGATCCGCGTCAATTAATCTACGCGGGAACGTTAGGGCTTTTGGTTATTTAAAGGCGCCAATTACTCGCCTTCTCATATCGAGTGTCATAGGAGCTCGTTATTTAAGCAAGAACCTGTGCCGCCCGACCTCTCACAAAGACTCGACACTCGATATCGCTGATTGTCCGCGGCTGCAGTTGAACCTACTCCGTATACGAAGCATCACACTTACCGCAACCTGTAGACACGAACGGTAGCTCCTAGCTGAGTCTCTCGTGATGACAATAAACACAACACAAATCGGAACTCAGTGTTCCAATCCGTCTGGTGCTAATACAGTCCCGTGCCGGGAATTTAACTTTCATGGTATGTTGTTGTTGTAAGCACATATTCGCCTTTATAGTTGGCAATCCTCGTCAAGCTGCATTGGTGAGCAAGTTCGTTCTGGTTCGTAAGACCGAAAGCCGTAGGAACGTTATTGACGTCATAGTTTATTTATAGACGCCAATAACTCGCCTTGCCATATCGAGTATAAGAAAGAGCATCAGCCTTCATCCCGGCCTATTATTAAGACTCTCCACGCAATACCGTTCATTGTCCACAGCTGCAATTGCGGCTAATCTGTATACCTACGGAGCATTCTGTGAAAGCGGTAGCTATCAGCTGAGCTTTTCATAAGACCGCTTAACTCTATACAAATCTGAGCTCAAAGTTTCAACCTGATTGATGCTCATAGTTATCCCATGCATGCCTTTTATAGCACGGATATATACCTGTTATAGCTTCCATTACAACTTCCTAATTTGACTTGTGCCCGTATAGAGCTCATGTATACCATTCCAAAGCGATTCTACAATTTTAAAATTTGTTATGCAAAATTAAAAAGTACTCTTTCGGCCCAAAAATTACCTTTTTAGTATTACTAAAAATTGGTGTGTGTCCTGAGAGTTGTACGCGTGCTTTATTGCCAAGAGGAGAGAGTACATAGAGGGTGCAAAAGTTTGGTAATTGAGAGCCTGCAAATATATGTTGAAGGCTTTTTCCCAGCTCACAAAAGATGTATAGCAAAGGTTGTTCTTTCTGTTGGTGACTATAGGTGACTTCCTTCATGGCAAACAAATAACGGTGACTTCAAGCGTAATTTGTTTGCCAGTTTCTGCTAAATACCCAGATTCAGGGTGCCTGCAACATGGGATGTGCGTTTAAAGCGACCTGGAAGTGAGGCGAATAAGATTTGCTGGACATATAAACAGATGACGTGTGGTCCCTGGTCACGAGCGGTTCACACATCCAGCACGTTGGCATCATCATGGCTCTGTAGAATTTCGGGCGATTTAATGCGTCGAAACATAGTTGAGCCTGAACTACTCTGATTTGCCGATGAAGATGAACCTCTTCGGGTGCTATGGGTGGCAGTTGGTCTCAAAGAATGGCCTTTACTCGGTAGCTATTTACTGCTTCCTTTACTGTAACCTCGCGTATGCATTTTAGACCCGCTTGACACGCTGACTGGTCTAAAGCTCCTTTTTGTTGCCTGATGTCTCTATGCGATAAGCCCTCTAGATATTGCTTAGACCACATACATATAAGGATAAAGGTAGTCAACAAGAGAACTGACAATGAAGTCTGTAGAGCATCATTCTGGCATCATATGGAATTTTTTACAAAACCACAAACTGTACCCCGCACCACTGATGTGGTTGTTATAAAATTATAGTTCGATTCAGAAATTCCTACTGATTCGGCTTAGCCATGTCCGTCTGTCCGCATGTTCCTGCTGTGCATTTGTCACCCGATCATCATCAAACGCTATCAATTTTGGTGGAAATCAGTTCAGATTTAGATATAGCTCCCATATATATAATTCGCCCGATTTATACTTAAAAGGACGTAGTTAAAAAAAATCATGAAATTTTGTATATATCAGAAATAAGTAAACGGATATCCTCGGAACACACGTCGTTAAAGTAACGATAGAACAGTACAACGCATCCCACTTATAGACGATGTTAAAAAGAAGAAAAAGAGTTGAATATATTGGGTTGCCCAAAAAGTAATTGCGGATTTTTTAAAAGAAAGTAAATGCGTTTTTAATAAAACTTAGAATGAACTTTAATCAAATATACTTTTTTTTACACTTTTTTCTAAAGCAAGCTAAAAGTAACAGCTGATAACTGACAGAAGAAAGAATTCAATTACAGAGTCACAAGCTGTGAAAAAATTTTTCAACGCCGACTATATGAAAAATCCGCAATTACTTTTTGGGCAACCCAATAGTATTGTTTCGAATCAACACCACCGCTATCCACTGAACGCGGTGAAGTAGCTCCAAGGATGACTTTGGAGGCAAATATGAGAGCTATACTCCATCCTCGGCCTGATGTTGGTAGTTTAGATATTAAGAAGATCAGAAGAAGTGAATTAATTTTTGCACCACTTAAGAAAGACCAAACACGTGAATGCTTCTCTTCGAATACATGTTTTGACCAACGAACATCACACTGCCTCTTGTTCACAATTTCTTGTGAAATCAATGAATGAATGAATATGTATAGCACAGACTACTATCATTCGCATATAAGTAGGCTGGTTTCAAGGTCTGACCCTATAGATAGCCAATGAAAATAAAAAAAAAGAATAAAGGACTGAGCGTTGTGGCACAGCTGCGGCTAATTTGTACCCATCTGATTTATCAAAATTACTCTTTCCATCATTTTTGTAGCAGTATTTATGTTTCCGTCTAGAAAACAAAATTTCCAATTAAAATGCTGGAGCTAAAATCGTAGCGTGCTCCTTCCTATACCAAAATCAAACGCTCCGAGGCTGGGGAAGTGGCGACTTTTTCAAAGAGAAGAAAAGATCAAAAATGTTATTTTGGTGCCCTTAGACACATGAAATTTGTGTCGATTCGTTCATCCATTCCTTACTTGAAAACCAAGCTAAAAGTGCCTGACGACTTAAAAAAAAAAAATTTACGTAAATTTTAATTTTATTACATTTTTCCTGACTCCAAAAAAAAAGATTGCAATTTAAAGTGTTGCGCAAATTTAATTTTACAATTGAAACTTTATTATAATGTTGATTTGTTTCTGGTAAATAGTATTAGTAATGATTTCTAAATGTTTCTTTTGTTTTAAACAATTAAGCAAAAGAAATTATGAGAATTATGGGGTGAACGAACTTAATTTATAATTTAAAAAGAAAGCATTTATAAATGTGGCAATAGAATACAATTCGTGGTGTGAGATTACTGAGGGGCATGGAGTATCTGTTTGCATCAGAAATAAACGGGAGTATAAATTAGAGCAGACATTGAGGAAATTTACAACACGTTTGATCGTACTGTAATACCAAAAAAAAAAAGACTAAAAAGATAAATAATACTAAAACTTTATAAAATTATTGAAGTGAGGGTGTGAGGGAAATGGATGAAATGAAATGGTTATGGAAGGTGATGTAGTACATATGGAATACATATATACTTATACATAGTTTTGTTCAAGGGGCCTTAATACAAATCGTTTTAATTTTGCGTAGATGTTTGTTATGAATGCTTTATTTGCTTTATTTTATGTGCCTGGCTGCTTGGCCACTTTAACCCAATAGATATTGGTCATCGGATTCAACATTATCAGGATCAACCTCTTCTATTTCAGCTTCGGCCTCCAACAAATCAATGTCCACTATATCTTCGGGGCATGGTGGACCGTCGTCACCATCACCGTCGCCCTCACCATCGCCCTCACCATCTCCCTCACCATCTCCCTCTCCCTCTTCGTCCTCTTCATCATCGTCTGCCTTGGGTGGGGTTGTCATGGTATCATCATAATCGCCACCAGCGAAATTGTTTGCATCCTCCTCTTCTTCTGCCTCAAAATTGGCCGTATCCTCCTCATAGTGGTCTACTTTCATTTTCTGCACCATTTGGGGATGCTTGTTCTTCAAGTGCTCTTGCATATTGCTTATATGGAAATAATTCATGGAACAGAAACGACAGTGCAGATATGCCCCATAGGGTAAATGCTTAAACTTGTGCACTTGCAAGTCGCGCAATTTGCGACCATTCACGTGCTCTTTGCATTCTAAACAAAGATGAAGTTTTGAGTTGATTTTTTTGAAATTCAATACCGAACGGCTGTTGAGATTATGTTCGATGTTAATGTGCTCCCGCCAAGAACGAGTCGAGTCGAATTCAATGCCGCATTGAGGACAGCTTAGGGTGAAACAGCCCTGATTCTCGGATGTCAAGTCGTAGGTGGTTGGCTGTGCCGGCAACGAGGCTCGTGTTGGCCACACATTCTTCCCTGAGGGTCGAGCACTATCTGCCTCAACCATCGTACTATTTCCACCATCGGACATTCTGAAGGACGAATCTTCGTCCATTTGCTGCGAATCATTGCGATCTGCTGCATTGCCTGTGGCACCAGCCTCTGCATTTGTGCCATTACACTTATTGGTGATCTTGTCCAAATGTTTGAAGAACATTTGCTTACGCACAAACTCACCATTGCATACAGTACAATGGAATGACTTATAGGGCAAATGTCTAAACTTGTGCGATTGCAATTGGCCAATCGCCCCCTTGGTGTGGGTGACCGTTACACGTTTATAGCATTGCAAGCATATGTAGTGGTGGTCATCAAGTTGGCGGAAATTTAAACCTTCTCTACTATTCAAGTTGTGCTCGTCAACAATATGTTTGCGCCAATAAACATGCGAATCAAAGGTTTCTGCACAAGAGGGACAATGATAGGTGATTGATTCATGGTCAACGGCATTGTGGTAGGAAATGACGTCTTCTGCGGTCTTAAGACCGGGAGGACGATTTGCATTCGCATTGGCATTGGAATCGGAGGGAATTTTTGGAGCCCCGTAAGAGGAACTATTTTTTGAAAAACTCGATTGGTTGCTTCTTTGATTCACACCATCCATCATGTTGCCTTGCACATTCGGTTCTGCATCGATAATATTGTGACGCTGCCTCAGATGGCTTATCATATTCGGTTTATGGTTGTAGGCTTGCCCACATATCAAACACTTAAGATATTGCCTAAATGGACAATGACGGAATTTATGATCCTGTAAGCCTTTAAGCTTAGAACTTTGCACCACTTCATGGCATGTCCTGCATTGAAATCGGAATTTGTCTAAAATGCGGAAATCCAATGATTCTCTTTTATCGAAATTGTGCTCCATATTAATGTGACGACGCCATAAATGCCTTAACCTGAACTCAATACCACACTGGGGGCATATGTATATGAAGTTGCACTCCACGGTGGTGGGTTCTTCGCTTTTGACGACTTCACCAACACGATTGCTAGGCACCAACAAATCGTCTGCATCATTTGACTGCTCTTCATTATTTGTCGTTCTGTTCGGAGGAGAATTTTTGTAGGAGTAGTCAACAAATTCATGTTCGGTTTTAATATGATGTTGCAATGACTGATGGGAGGGAAAACTGGAACCACAATCCACACATCTGTGACGGGACATTGGTTCAAAACTCGGTTTTGGAGCTGGGTAAGATCGACGATATAAGTGAGCATCGCCTTTAGCAAAGTCATAAGTGGAAGAATTAACACCACCACCACCACGGCCAGTGCCCCTATCGAAATCGTTATCATCCTCTTCGTCCAAGTAACAAATTTCATATGTATAATGGCTGTGTTTAACGATTTCTCTTCTCTGTGGGTATGCATTCGATTTGAAGGCGTGTGGGTTATTTGAGTTCATGCTGGGGCTACCAAAATTCGGTATTGGCGATCCAGCACCACCCATAGTTCTGTTGCCTATCCCATGAGCTGTCCTCAAGTGTTTGGTTAGGCCTTTACGATCTGTGTACTTTTTGCGGCATATGCGACATTTTGCAAAGTTCTTAAACTGCATGTGCGACATGCGATGTTGCTGGGCGTTCTGTATGCCATATGCACTCGTTATGATTTTATCGCATTCCTTGCACTTCAACTGGCGATCGTTGATGTATACAAAATTTAACTTTTCCATATCGCCCATCTGATGGTCATTAACCAAATGTCTTTTCCACAATTTTTTGTCGCTAAACTCCTTGCCACATTGCGGGCATAAATATTCAATATGCTGTTCGTAAGGATCACGATCCAGTCTAGATCTACCCATATCATAGCTGCCCTGTTGCTTTTTTGTATCAGCTACACCGACAACATCGTCGTAGTCTTCGCCACCGAAACCAAGAGCTTCTTGGCTATCTTCATCGTTCACATTGTTTGTTGTCTTTTTTTCTGGTTTTAAATGATGCTTGTCAGCAAGGTGATTGATAATATCCTTGGTGGCATTAAATTCATTGAAGCATAATTTACAATTCATCCATTTATTATGGGGCAAATGAGTGAATTTATGCAGTTGAAGATTTTGTAATGTATTGGCTGTTATGGTCTGTAAGAAGTAGAGGAAGTACATGTACTATTTATGCATTCAGATTGTATAGATTATGGTAGAAAACAAAAAAAAACTTCTGGTCCAAAGGCAGCAGAACACAAGGAAATGTAAATCGTGTCAAAACTTAAGCTGACATTTTTTTCTGAAATGTATTGCTTGTTATCATTCTCCCCAAAATGTTAAACTCATACGAAGGCTGAATAAATGATATTCTAGAAAATTTTAAATCATAGCGAAATAGGAAAACTTTAATTCAGCCTGACTACATAAGGTTTTCAATAGAAAAACTTTAATTGAGCCATGCTGAATAAAGTTTTCAATAGAATTTTTCATTCAGCCTGGTTTCAATACGAAAACTCCCATAGGAAAAAGTTTTTAAAATATTCGCTACTGTTAAATGTTTAAACAAAATTTATTCTTACCTGATTGCATTCGATGCATTGAGCTTCTCCTTTGTTAATGTCTCTCATGTTCAAACCTTTTCTAGTGCCCAAATCGTGTGAAAATTCAACGTGTTGCTGCCACTGCTCAATAGTGTCGCACTCCGAGCCACATTGAGGACATAAGAATAATATATATTCTTCCAATGACTCATCAATGTCGGCCAATATTCTCAATTTGCCAAACATTCTCTGATCTTGTGTCGAACCATTTGTATTTGAGCCATCATCCACAACTAAGGGCAAGTCTCTGGCAATCCTCTTCGCCGGTGGCATTCCTGGCAGAGAATTATCTTCATCGTCGTCATCTATTACTTCATTGCGAACTTCAATGTTATCGCTATCAAAAAGATCGACAGCATTCTCCTTAACATGACCAATAGAAATATTTGCACGATTGGAAGAGGAGGAATTTGCAACCTGTATAGAACTTGGTCTATTCAGTATTGAACGAATGGTGGCATTTTGTGCTTCTGGTCGTGGCGGCATATTTTTATGCTCCTCTTTAACAATTGCGATCAATTCATCTCTATGAGCCATTTTCAAATGGACCATCAAATCTTGTCGGTATTTATATTGGCGTTTGCATATGAAACATTTACAACAACGGTATGGCAGATGCGTGAATTTATGTTTTAGTAAGTTCTCCATGCTATGCATAGCAATTCGCTTATTACATTCGATGCATTCGTGGTACAATTTATCCAACTGGATGAAATTTAGACCTCGCCTAGAATTGAAGTGATGCACTGTATTCATGTGCATTTTCCAAGATTCCTGAGAACGGAACTCCTTGCCACAGGAAGGGCAAATGTAGATAATTGCATCATCATATTTAATTAACTTACTAAAATAAGCGTCTTCCGCCGACAAAGGAGGAAGTTCGCCTGATTGTGTAGTTCTGTTAGCGCTAGGACGGGCAGAGTTTGAATTTTCGGCGTTGAAATCCAATAAAGCATCATCTTCAGCAATATCTCTATCACCGTGAAGTATAGAATGAAAACCGAAACCATTGCCATCGCCAAATGCATCTTCGAATGTTTGATTGGGTTCTTCCAATTCAGTGTCCTGAGGCTCTTCCTTAACCTGCATGTCCTGTACTGGTGATGGTATAGCGAAAGGTTCGTCAACTTCTTCCTCATCGTCTTTTTGCTCATCATCTATCCTTTCATTGTCGTCGGCCTCTTTTTCACCACCTCCTTCCTCTTCTCCACCACCAACGTCCGCATCGTCTGGGTTTGCGTCGTTTGTAGTAAACATATTCCAGGGCTCCAATTCTTCCATTTTAGTATTTTAAGCCTCTTACAACTGCTTTAAATTGTAAGTTAACTTTCTCATAAGGCTTGGACTTAATCCAGATTTTAATTCTACCTTTTTGATTGCTCTTTTCATTCAAGCGTTATTCCTCTTCTTTATGGTGAAACTTTTGTCTCCCATTTGATTTACTCACTAATTTGTTAAAAATGCCCCTCCCGTTTGGTGAATGCCGCACATTCTCCAAATAGTTTTTATTTATTTAATTATTTTTATAGTTTTGCAAACACTTCGAAGATTTAATTTTATTTGCATCTGTCGTTTTGTTCGTGTAATGGAGGTCTCTTTCGCACACAAGCCTCTTTTTTGCAAGACTCTGACATCGATACATACCGCTTTTATCGATTTGGTATATCGATACACACATTCGTAATCGATTTTCGAGTGAACCCAGTAAACACAGAATTTGGTTTAGCTGCTAAATAATTGGAAAATCGCAAATTAATTTTTTCAAGATACTTTTAACCCCATTTATACTGCTCAATAAATCCGGATTCAAGTCAGCGATTTTATAAAGGGAAAACAAATAATTGAACCATTAAATCCGGATGTAAGAGCACGGGGTTTTCAAGATATAAACACATGTTTTTGGGGCTCGGGCCTCTATGGTAATCAGGCCAAAATGGCCATCCGTAGCCAATATGGATATGAAACGAAAAATATTAACGAGTAGATTACGAAAATAATTAGGGGTGAGGCCTATAAAGTTGATTTTTCCCTGGATTTCTAAGACTGCATAACACAATAACTGCTTTGCATCCCAACACAGGATGACTGTGATCACCAGATGGGTTAGAACACTGTGCTCCGCTTCGTGTGGTGTTCATCGTCATCACGAGAACAGGTCCACAGGCAATTGCAGTCGCGGATAATCACCGATACCGAGTGGAGGGTCTCAGTGAGAAGTCAGGCTGCACCGGCTGTTGCGAAGTTACTGGTGCCATTAAATAACCAATGGCCATGACATTATTGCGGGATAGGTCCTCTGGACCGGAACTAGATTACAAATCTGACTACATGCCATATACAAATCTGGCCACATGCCATTACCGCACACATTTGCCGTGCCTTTAATTAATCCAGGTCATGTTTTGAGATGGTCCTCGTGGTACTGGACCTGTCGAAAACACACGATCAGTCATACCAAACTATTTGAGGACATCACCAACACGTCCCTACAGCCAAGCCTGAAACGCTAGGTCACGAATTACCTGTGTGGTCCCCAGTCGTTTGTGGAATCTAGGAATAAGAAGTTGAGAACCAGTAGAGTGGAAGAGAACTATCCTCTTCGGCACATGATAGCTGTGAGCAGAACACAGGCTGGAACATTGAGGTCCGATCTGTGTGGGATAGGTTAGGTCAGGTTTAAGTGGCAGTCTGCCATCAGACTCAGATGTTTTCGTCTATTGTCATACCACAGGAACAGAAAAAGAAAGATGCCTTCCTGTTCCTACCGTTAAACCATCCAGATCGCTTTAAAAAACCCAACAACTTGTGAATGTTCACATCCGCTAAATCAGATAGATTCTCAAAGAAATGGGAGCCTAAAGTGAAACTCTTTCTGACCGCTAGTGCGGGACACACACACACAGCGTCTGCAAAATCGTTGCTGGTAACTTTCAGTCTGTCAGCATGTTTTCCGATTAGACAGTGACTTGTTATGATGGACAAAATGGCCGAGACGTCTGTTCTAGCCAGTGACAGCAAAGCGGTAGACCTCTTCATGTCTAGATTAGGCCACATATATTTGGAATGCACACAGCCCCCTCTTTGTGACCAACTATCATTCGTTGTTCTTCGGGAATGGTTCTGAACACGTAGCTTACATGTCGCTAGAGGCATACCCAAAGATTCCAGTTTCCCTGGAATATGTATGGTAGTTCCTACACTCTCGCAAGCTTGTCCGATTTACAATTCCCTGGCCCGGCACCCAGAACATGTGAATTTTGAACTGTTCAGCCATCTCGTTGAGAGATCTGCAACAGTCGAGGGCGGTTTTTGTGTTCAGAAATACCTTCTCCAATGACATTACATCTTAGCCATTCCACCACAATACAGTGGTCGGGTAACCTTTCGATATGATCAGTCCTAGTTCTTCAGAGTACACCTCAAAGCCCACCTGGTCGTATAGTTTGGAACCATCTGTACAGAAGTCTATGTAACTTGAATTATCAGGGATATCATAGTTCCAATGGAGTGGAATTCATTGCTGTCACAATAAGCTTAGCTGCGAACTAACGGACGCGTTCATACATTGCGGATAGTGGAATGCTCCATACGGAGTAGCTGCAACGGCAGTCGCGGACAATCAGCGGTATCGAGCGGAGTCTCTGTAAGAGGCCGGGCGGCACCGGCTCTTGCTCAAAAACTGAGTGCCTATGATGCTCGATATGACAAGGTAAGTTATTGGCGTCTTTTATTAACCAATTGCTACCCTGTTCCCGCGGCGATCGGAACGAGCTTGACGAGGATCGCCACCTCCACATGAAAATGTGGCTACAACAACAACAGAGAGTTTCTGTAATGTATTGACACGGCAGAGATGAGATGCGTTGCAATTGAATTCCAAATACAGAGTGCCCTTTATTTATAACAAAACAAAGCTTAGAACTAGAAATGTATAACAACGTATGTACATGGATATGTATGTATGTGTGTGACAGTATGTTACATTAAAGAGATGCAAACAGCAAGCAGATAAACATTTAAATACGAGTGAGAGTGTTTACCACTTGTTCTTATGGATAATAAGAAAATAAGAATAAGGTGAGGGAGAAAACGTACATTAGACTGGAACGTAAATATGTTTATACTGAATACTCTATATGCTCCCCCTAAAGTTGTTAATAACATATCAATCAAATACAAACAATATCAATGAAATTATAAAGTAATAATGAATTGAGTAGACAAAATTGTATATTATCAATTGGTATCTAAATTGCTGTTTGTACCTGAATCCGGTTTTCTTACTACTCTTCCTCCCTCTCGTGGTCTGAGTTCTCTTCTAGTGTGTGAAATATCTTCAGTCGTTTGCATCTGCTGTGGACCATCTGAAGACAAGGTATTTGTTGTAGGTGCTTGCAAATCGACGATTTGTTGTTGTTTTTGTTGTTGACCTCTTATCTGATCTAGATGGCGTTTAATGATATAGTTGTTGTGTGATAAAATGCACGAATACGATTGAGGTCCAAGTTGTTGTTTTATCTTTGCTTGTGCCCAACTGGATTTGTTAGGATTACGGTAATCACGTACCATTACCTTCTGACCTTCTGTAAATTGAATATTTCGATTACCTTTGTGGTTTCGAACGTTGTTTTCTTGTGCATTTATTATCTTTTCCGTAGTCGTTGGTGGTTTTAAAAGACTAAACCGGGTTTTTAGTTTTCTGCCAAAGAAAATCTTTGCTGGACATTCACCAGTGCTACAATGGGTCATGTTGCGATAGTCCATTAAAAATCGGTATAAAATTTGGTCTAAATTGGCATCTTTATTTTGCTCCAAGTTAGCATATATGGATTTTTTAAACGTTTTAACGAAGTTCTCAGCTTGGCCATTAGTTGATGGATGTCCAGGTGCAGTTAAGATGTGTTTAATTCCATTCAAGGACAAAAAAGTTTCAAAATCATGTGAAGTGAATTGTGTGCCATTGTCACTTACAAGTGTGTCGACAATACCATAACGTGAAAACAGTTCTCTTAACCTTGAGACGGTGAATGCTGTCGTCATATCTTTAGTCTTGAAAACTTCAACAAATTTTGAAAATGAATCGATGACGATTAAAAAGTAAAAATTTCTTATCGGACCAGCAAAATCAATATGTATTCGGCTCCATACCGAATCATTTGGCACCCATGGTATTAAACTGCTTTTCTCAGGACTGGATTGTAGTTTTTGGCACGGTAGACAGTTCTTAATTAAGTTCTCAATGTCTTTGTCAAGGCCTGGCCACCATATGTATGACCTTGCAAGGGCTTTGGTTTTGACAATCCCCAAATGAGAACGATGAAGTTCATTTAGAACTTTTTCTTTTAATTTATCAGGTATTATTGTTCGATAACCCCATAAAATACAACCATATTCAACGGTTAGTTGGGTATACTTTTCCCGAAATGGTGTGAAATTGGCACCAGCAATATTATTGAGTGTGCCGTTGGAGATACAGTCCACAACTCTTGACAAAATCGGGTCTCGTCTCGTTTCACGAGAAATATCTTTAAAATCGATTTTAAAACCTGCTTCATTGGCTTCAATAAAATTTATGTAAGAATTTTCAACATAATCAGATTGAAATTCTTTTTGAGGCATCCTTGAAATGCTATCTGCTTCATTCTTAATTCCTTTCACATATTCTATGGTATAATTAAATCCAGAAAGAATTAATGCCCATCGTTGCATTCTTGCTGAAGCCATGACAGGCAAACCCTTGTCGCTACCAAAAATGGCCAATAATGGGCGATGATCCGTTCTTAAAATGAATTTGTTTCCAAGCAAATATTGCCTTAGTTTAGTAACACTAAACACAATGGCTAGGGCTTCTTTCTCAAGAGTGCTGTAATTCTTCTCGCTTTTCGTCAAAGCTCGGGATACAAATGCTATCGGTTTTGTTGTTTCAGAAAACCTGTGTGATAAAATTCCAGCTACCGCATTATTTGAAGCATCAGTAGTTAATATGATTGGCAAGTCAGGATTAAAATGAACCAAGATTTGGTCTGAAGTAACAGACTTCTTTATATCCTCAAACGACTTATGACATTTGTCTGACCAATCGAAGGCTACATCTTTGCTTAATAAATTATATAGTGGAGACATGATTTTTGCAAAATCATTAATAAATTTCGAATAATAATTTGCCATGCCCACAAAAGCTCGTAATTCAGAAATATTCTTTGGAATAGGACACGAGATTATTGATGAAATCCGGTCATTGTTCTTTCTTAATCCATGTTTGTCGATGTTAAATCCCAAATAGGAAATTTCAGATTGAAAAAATACTGATTTGTTTAAATTGAGCTTCAATCCTGAAGACTGTAGTTTTTGAAGTACACGCTTCAAAGTCCTGATATGCTCTTGCATATTTTTGCCAGTGATGGTTATGTCATCCTGGTAAACAACAACATAGGGAATATCTCTTAAAAGATTTTCCATTGTTTTTTGAAAAATGGCCGCAGCCGTTTTGACACCAAATGGTAGTCTCTTCACCTTCAAAGTACCAATATGCGTACTCCATGCGCATAAAAATTGAGACTCTTCATCCAAAACAAGCTGATTGTAAGCATTGGATAAATCAAGCTTCGTGAAAACTTCACCACCCTCCAACGATGCGAAAATCTCATCGATTCTGGGTAAGGGATATTTAAAATCCAATAAAAATTTGTTTAATGTGACCTTGTAGTCACCGCATATCCTCAAATCGCCGTTTGGCTTTAAAATTGGAACTAAAGGAGTTCCCCAATCGGAATTATCAACCGGCTCCAAAACACCAGAACTTATTAAGTCTCTTAACTTCTTCTCTATCTTGCCTTTCCATGCCAATGGTAAAGGTCTTGGTTTACAAAAAACAGGAGCTGCATCCTCAGCAATTTTTAAAGAAATTTTGCTCACATTGTATTCTCCCAACTTGTCTTGAAAAACCTCAGAAAATTCATTTTTAATTTGTTCAATAATCGTTGCATTAGAATCCATTGAACCAATATTGTTAACTTGCAACAGCTCAAAATTAAACGATCGTAAAAACGAACGACCAAGCAGGGGTGGATTTGATGAATTTACAACAACAACAACAACTGATTTACTTTTACCTTGAAAAGTCACCGACGCATCGTATTCGCCTACCAGCTTCAACTTGTCACCATTGTAGTCTACATATGGTATATTGCATGGGCGAAGTGTTTTCTTAATGTTGTTCTCCTTATAAAAACAAGCAGGCATCAACGTACACGGAGCACCCGTATCACACACAGCATTAAGCTCAACTCCATCAATTACAACCTGAAGAGAATACACATCACTAGATTTGCGCTCAGCCACACTGAAAATTGAATAATTAAATAAATCATCATTATCATAATCATCATCATTGTTATCAATATCATTAGATACATAATTCACACTTCTCTTTTTATTATGACACACAGAAGCCAGATGTCCATTTCTTCCACACGAATGACATTTGCTCTCCTTGTATTTACAAGCTTGAGAGCTGTGGTTGCGCCAACCGCAATGAGAACAAGCTGCCTTTTTTTCAACTTCCATTCTGTTATCGCGACCGCCGCTTCTGTTATTTTCATAGCCATTGCCTCTGTTGTTGTTATAACCATTGCCTCTGTTACTGCTGTTACCACTGCCTCTGTTGCTGTTACTGCCTCTGTTACCGCTGCTGCCATAACCTCTGCCACCACCGCCACTGCCGTTATACTTGTTGGAGAGTCTTTGCTTTTGCACCAAGTTCACAGAACTTTGCTCCCTCTCTGCCTCTTTTGCTATGCTTTTCGTCTCCATGATCATCGCTTTTTTCAACGCCACTTGCACCGTTAGACTTTCGTCCTCTTCACACAGTCGTTCGAAGATGAAATGTGGCAAGCCCATCACAAACTGATTTAAAACAAAAGCATCCAAGTTTGCACCAAATTTACAATTAAGCGCCAATGTCTTAACTCTGGCATACCACTCAGCAACCGTTTCACTATCACTTTTTGTTGAGACATGAAACTTTTTTCTTTCGCTGAACACTATCGTAGGTGGGGTGTACTGCGTATCCAATATCTCGCACAACTCCTCATATTTTTTTGACACAGGGGACACTGGACTGCATAAACTATGCAACATTTTATAAGCCACGGCACCAATTGATTTTAATAAAATCGACTTTTTCACATTGTCGTCCGTGCAGCTTATTTCACAAAAATGTATGTCCAGACGCTCTTTCCATACATTCCACGCCTCTACACTTGGGTTAAATTCTGGCACATTAGAAGTCTGGAACACTGCAATTTGACTGGCTGCAAAACTTTGGTTTCCTTCTCCTTCCATCTTAGGCGGCATTTATTTTTTTGCTCTGTTTATCACTTTTTTTTTTTATATAAAATAACTTATTTAAGTTCAAAAAAAAAAAAAAAATTTTTTTTATCCTCGTCGCCAAATATGTAATGTATTGACACGGCAGAGATGAGATGCGTTGCAATTGAATTCCAAATACAGAGTGCCCTTTATTTATAACAAAACAAAGCTTAGAACTAGAAATGTATAACAACGTATGTACATGGATATGTATGTATGTGTGTGACAGTATGTTACATTAAAGAGATGCAAACAGCAAGCAGATAAACATTTAAATACGAGTGAGAGTGTTTACCACTTGTTCTTATGGATAATAAGAAAATAAGAATAAGGTGAGGGAGAAAACGTACATTAGACTGGAACGTAAATATGTTTATACTGAATACTCTATAGTTTCCCAAGGCGTGGTGATATCGCCGGCACTGTTTAACCTCTACCTATCCTCTATTCTATCCAGCATAGAGATCGTATCATATGTGGACGATTGTACGATTATGCAATCAGGCCCCCAACCATTGGTAGCATCGGCGATAGGTTAAACTTCCACCTCAACAAACTTGCCTCTTATTTCTCTGCAAGAGATCTGAAGATATCTCCCAACATATCTTCATACACATTGCTCACTACATACTCGCATGATCTGTCGGAATGCCGCTCTTCGAACTCCAGCAGGACCTCACGAGACAAAGATTCAATAGGAGACAAAGATCCTACACGTGCGAAGAAATAACTACATACTGTCCAAACAATACCTTCGGGGCTGTTATCGTAGGGACTATTCAAATCATCACCATGTTGATAGGTATCGACCGCTCAGAAAGAAACTTTAAGGTGGATCTACATGATCTTGAACGAGAGGTTCAGCGCTACAAGGAAGACCCTGTAGATCAAGACCATGTAGACATTTTCATAAATACTTTTTGTAATTAGACTCATGTTACATAAACGGACATTTTTAATAATTTTTCATAAAAAAAAGTTATTTATTTATATAAAGACTACATGCCTTTAAATTACAACTTAACAAACGTTTATCAAACAACAAATTTTAAAAATTCACACTTTATAGTTTTTCTGTTTCAGCTTTTTATAGAAAAATTAATTATTTATCGAATTGTTTTTGAACTTGTTACATATTAAAATGAAATTATGAGAGGACTTTTAAACATAAATTGCAAAATACAAGTTAATGAACAAAAAACGAACATATAAAAATTATTTCGATGTTGGTATAGGCATAAGTTGAAAACCTCCACTTGAACCTAAAAATTAGATATTAAACGGTGAACCAGATTTCTTCTTCTAATTCTAAGGGTGTGTATATTTACCAGTTTTCTTAGCTATCCAAGTACCACCACCCCCACGAGTACTGCCAGATCCACCTCTACCGCGACTTGAACTGCCCCGTTTTCCTCGAGATGGTGAGCCAAATACTTTTTTACTTCCATACTTTTTGGAAGGACTTACAGTGGCTACCCCCCAACTATTGGAACTTGTACCAGATGCTTTGCGAGACTTCTTGGCACTGCCACCTCTGGCACGCCAGGTACGTTTTCGTTTACCACCGCGATAACTGCTACCACCACCACTATTCGAACTTCCCTGTGATGCGGCGGCTCTACTCCAATTGGCTCCATCGTCTTCATATTCATCGCTTTCACTGTTGTCATCAACAATCTGTTTATTTGGCTTTGCTTTTTCTTGCTGTTCTTCTAAGTCCATAAGAATGCATAGTTTCTCAGCTGCATAATTTCTTGTGATTTCCAAGAGTTTTGCACCATATTTATCAAAATTAGCCTTGGTCACATGTGGAATGGAACACATTTCAGCCTCAGTTTCTGGCAATTGCTCAGCCATGGCTTTAATAGCCTGGATATTCATGATACTGGCCATTGTAACATTTCGCTGAGCGGCAATTGTGCGACACAAGTCCAAAAGATCCGAATAACAACGGTGATAAATGTCCTTAAGTTGTTCACTTCCCTTGGAAGATGCATTTGTCTTATTGCTTGCTGAACTGGATGCTGCATCATCATTGGCAGCATTCTTTTGGCCTTTGCCTTGTTTGCGGGTGACTGCAAATTCCATGGCATGCGTTTCTTTCATAAGTCTTTCGACTTGTGGTCCCAAATATAAATACGCCTGTGGAATATCGTTGGCAAATATCAGATCTTCTCGCAAAAATTCCTTTGTAACCATGATACGAAGTAATCGCTGTATATCAGCCTTATCCCACTCCTTGAAGATACCATGATGTCGAGTTTTGTTGTGATTAAAATCAATAATTTTTTTAATATTTGATCCTTTAAGGACATCGGCTGAAATGGTAAGGGGTAAGGTAAAAAAATTTTGACGCGACTTAAAGACTTAACTTTTATAGCGTGTGGCTGCCCTTATTTATTGAACTTCCCCATTACAGTTTAACCTAGAGGGTCACCTCAACTTTGTCCTCTAGTATGGGTGGAACTGTCCCCCTCATAGGGAAAGTTATAAAAACACCTCAGCTAGAGATGGCAGTGTTACTCTGCCATTAAAGTATCCCACAAATAGCAAGGTGTTATGCGACCTATGACATTCCAAGGTTTGTTTCCGACTATATTAGAAAGAAATTTTCAAGCCTTTGTCGCATTAAAAGGGGCTATGTTGCATCGGACACATGTAAAACCAGATAAAAAACCGACAACTCAATGATAACAACAAGTTCAACCGCTCAGGAGAAAACACGCATTGCTACGGAGAACACCGATGTCGTCTCAGTATGCCCAACCTGTCCGGGAAGCGGGAACTTTAACGAATGGATTTATTTCTACTTACCAATATGCAATAAGGTAAAACGCGAACGACCGCTACATATGTCCTTTACACAATGAGCAACCTTTCGACATTGCTCCAAAGGATTAATAATCTAGAAAGAGAAATAAAGAGTATTTCATAGAGGAACACAAGTACAGAAAGGCAAACGTCAGGCGGAGCCGACATACACTACACACTTGATTAACTTTTTACATCTTTAACTCAAAAGGATACCGTTAATCTTTAAAGTTAAATGACAATATATAGCTTAACCTACCAATGGAGATTCATACAGCCCTATCTCTCTTGTATCCCCAGTGACTAAGGTTTTTGAAAACACGGCTTCTTCCGTCTCTAAAGGAAAACACCAATTGGTAAACCACCAACACTGCATAAGGAAGTCACATTGCACTACAATGGCCTGAACGACAGTGCCAGCCGGTTGTACGTACCGGATTGACCCGATGGAGTCCTTATTGACAAGGGCTGTCACTGCTACAACAACAATAACAACTGAACCATTTCCAGTCGCCAGTCGTATGTGAAATTTGGGGATAAGAAGTCAAAGCCCCGTAGAATGAAACAGGGGGTTCCCCAAGCTTTGGTAATATCGCTGCAAGAAAATTTGCAGCGAAATTAATCGCAAGACGGGTAAGGTAGATGTTTAACCTATCGCGAGGGCCAAAAGCCATAATCGTTCAATCGTCCGCATATGTTAAGATAACGCTGCCCTCTAAAGGGAGCGTTATAGAGGATAGTTAGGGGTTAAACAGTACCAGCGATATTACCAAAGCTTGGGGAACCCCCTATTTCATTCTACGGGGCTTTGACTTCTTATCCCCAAATTTCACATACGACTGGCGACTGGAAATGAAGATATCCGCCACTAAATCTTCAGCCACATTGTTCACTACATGAACAGTGAAAGTACGTCGGCAGATGGATATGAAAGTCGATGGCATAACAATTACGACCATCAACTACAATATTTGACAGCCTTACACATTCTCCGCACATGCCACTGCAATGTGTGACGAGATCAAAAGAACAACTGAATCCTCCAGCTATTTGCCGGCAGCACTTGGGATGTTGATAAAGATGTGGTAAATAACTTTAGGGTGAATGCGGACGTTGGAGAACGACCCCAAATTAACCTCCCCCGACAAACCAGGGCAGTTCTGGCTCAATTATGATCCGGCAGTAGCAGTCGCCTCAGCTCCTACAGAGCAAGGATTGATGCCAACGTGCGGGATGTGTGTCCCGATTGTGACCTGGAACCCTTTTTGTGAGACCAACCGCCACCCATAGCACCTGATAAAGTTGATATCGCTCGGCCAATCGGAGTAATTCTGAATTAACTATGTTCCGGTTAACGCAGTCATCTTAAATCCGACATTGGATTGTTGCTAACGTGCTGGACGTTTGTTCAGATTGATACTATGGAGGTTGACGAGGATCGCTACCTCCACATACGTGGCTACAACAACAACTACAACCCACATGGCTCACAGTCCAACGTTACTTAGACCACCGGACCACACATTCGCAGTGACAATAGATCTTTCCAAAGCCGTTGACATACTCTGTTATTGCAAGACATCTTGTACTCGGCCCTCACGAATGCCATTAATTGAAAAACTACTTCGAATCCAAGCGTTTATCGTGTACCAAGGTCGTCGATCTCGTTACAAGCTAAAAATTAGATGGCCAAAAGGGGAAGTTGTGACCCAAGGCAGATTTTAAAAGGTGACCTCATTCGAGCGGCTGAAAACAGCCAGCCAATTTGACGGTATTAAGATGACAGTTCTGTGTTTACATTCATTGCAAACCATCCTTTTTTTGTACATTCTTTTTGTTTAAGTTTCTCTAAAAATTTACTTTTTGACACAGTGGACCTGTTGCTCTGTTGTTGCAGGACATCTTGTACTCGACCCTCACGAATACCATTAAATAAAAAACTACATCGTATCCAAAAGGTGGTCTTCCGCGAACGGTTGAAAACAGCCGGCCAGTTTGAAGGCATTAATATGACAGTTCTGTGTTTATATTCATAGGAAACCACCCATGTTTTTGGACCTTCTCTTTGTTTGAGCTTCTCTTAAAAGGTCGCTTTTGGCAAAAAAAAAAATTCTCATCCTGTTCGTCCTGCAGGATGTGTTTTGTTTTATTTTTGCAGCTAAAGAAATTGAACTCACCAGGCAAACCAGAGAAGTTCTGAGTCCAATTACGATCCGACAGATGCAGCCGCCTCAACTCCTACAAGTTAAGAATTGATCCCAACGTGAAGGATGTAACTGGGACCACACGACACACGCCTCCTGCGAGGCATAGAGGTTAGCATGTCCGCCTATCACACTAAACTCCTATGTTTGAAACTTGACCATTAGAATTGCTGGCAACATTTGCAATTAGTAGAAAGTTTCATTTGTACGGTAGATAGCATTCTTCTGTCAGACGGTGCGGCGGAATGATAAGGCTACCTCACTTACTACTGAATATTCCAAAATAAATATACTTTATAGAGTACAAAAGCACCCTTCATGATGTTACCATTGGAATGAAAAACTTAATATATTACCCAATCCGAAGTTAAGCCATGCTTCTTTAAGCCCAATGCTCTGCCACCTTTTACTATATAATTCCAATTAACTATTTAATAAGTGCTATTACTTTACTTACTGTATACTGTTGTTGTTTAAGGCAATTATCACATGCTGTAGCACGATTTCTTAAACATTCCTCTCTGGTGAAATGTTCGCCAAAGTAATCCAACTGCTGTGCCCGTCGACAATCGGCAACATTTTCACAATAGCCCACAATGCGATTTAAATTTTCAATGTGAATATTTTTAACATTTGCCGTAATTGATTTATCCACTGCAGAACGAAAATATGTTGCAAAGAAATTTTAAGCAAAATTTGTTTTTGTACTCACTATCCATCATTTTACGATAACGCATCATATCACTGTAGTTGTAGTATAAAATGCAATGGGCCGTTTCACCATCACGCCCCGCTCTACCAGCCTCCTGATAATATCCTTCAATTGATTTTGGCAATGAATAATGCAAAACAAACCGTACATCTGGCTTATCAATACCCATGCCAAATGCTATGGTGGCACAAATAACCCGATATTTATTGGTAATCCAATCTTTTTGGCGTGTCTCCCTTACGCTATCCGAAAGACCGGCATGATAAGCACAAGATTTAATGCCAAACTTGCACATACGTTGGGCAACATCATCACATTCCTTGCGCGATAGGCAATAGATGATGCCACTGTCTGTGGCAGGTCGAGAAAGAATGAAATTCTTAATATCATCCACGGTGGTTGAACCTTTTTTAGGGAGCACTGTATACTTGAGATTGCTACGATTGAAACTGGATAAAAACCACTTAGGGCTTTGGAGATTCAATTGTTTCAATATATCCATTCTTACACGAGGTGTTGCGGTAGCTGTCAATGCCATTGCGGGCACTTTTGGAAAACGCTTTCTCAGTATACCTAGGCGTTTGTAGTCGGGACGAAAGTCATGGCCCCATTGTGATACACAATGGGCTTCGTCTATGACAAAGCGTGATATACTGTTATTCGCATACAGAGTATCAAGGAGATCTTGAAACTTTGCAGAACTGGAAATTTTTTCTGGGGTCACATAAAGGATTTTAATACGAGGCGGTGTTGTTTCCAAATCACAATAAATGGCTCGTTGTTCCTGCAACGATTGATCACCAGAGAAATTTTTGGCGTATATCTGAAAAGAAAAACAAAAATGTAAAGCGAAATCAATAGGCCGTCTGGAATTAATTGGTATAATCTATACATACATCCAAGGAAGCCATTTTATTCACTTGATCGGATATCAAAGACTTTAGCGGACTTATGACAATAGTCACACCTTCTGTCATTATGGCCGGCAGTTGATAGCATAAGGATTTTCCACCTCCGGTAGGCATTAATACAAAACAATCGTGACCCGTCAAAGCAGCATTTATCACCTGCAGTTGATTGGTGCGAAAACTCTTTAGACCAAAATTTACACGTAGAGCTTCCATGAGTCGTTTCGAATGAGGATAATTGTAACCATCAAATTCTCCTGTAATTCCATCATTTTGAACATTTGAATGAAAATTGCCAGCAATTTTTTGGGCTGATGCTGTTAAGTTTGTAGTCTGTTTATCTAGTGTTGAGAGTCTGTTGGATGAGGAGGTAGGTGTTTTGAGTAAGTCATTTATAAATGAGGCTCGACTGGTGCTCGGTGTATCATGGTCATCGATTACAATGGTGGATGTTGAATGTGAATTATACGAAGTGTTTGGTCGATTTGTATTCAATGTAGCAGCTGCCTGTGAATGTCTTATTTCAAACATCTCAGGATCGTAGACCTGAAATGAGAATAATTTTATTTTTCGAATAATTTTATTTTGCCTTGTCACATATAAATCACTATGTTAAAGGTAATGGGGTCAGAATGTGGGGATACGATCCATCGTAGCGCAGGGGTTAGCATATCAGTCTATGACGCTAAACGCATGGGTTCAAACCCTGGCAATAACATCAGACAAATTTTCAGCATTGGTTATCCCTTCCTAATGCTGGCTACATTTGTGAGGTACTACGCCATGCATAGAGGCCATATAAAATCTTCTGCCCAAAGAGATATCGCACTGCAGCACGCCGTTCGGACTCGGCTATCAAAATGATATCCCTTATCATTAGCTTAAACTTGAATCCGATTGCGCTGATCGATATGTGATAAGTTTGCCTCTGTTCCTTCATGGAACGATACGGAAGGCGAATTGACCGTAGGAGTTAGAGAACTGCCATAAGTAACTTACCGAATGCGAAACCTTTCGGGGCGACGAAATCCACGTTATGGGCGCGGGCAACGAACGTGCATGTACCAACGTGGAACAGTGAAGCGGTATTAATGGACAAACCCTATGGGAGGATCTGGTCCGTGAGAAGACGAGGCTATTACTGAAAGGAATCAGGAAGGCGGACCGTATGGCTTTCCCTATCGTAACGGAAGATAGTTTAGGCGGTGAATTAGTTTGAACCCTATAAATCAACGGGACGGATGGCGAACTGACTGCTATGCTGAAAACGACAGGACCGATTGCCATACGTATCCTTGAAATGTAGTAGTTTTCCTCCCGAACGCTGGGACAACGAGTCATTCTCTACCCAAAGACTACAGGCCAATAATGGCATACCCTTACTGGTATGCGGCTATCAGCATGCGTACACTAAGTGGCGGTCGGTTGATAGTGCCCTTCATTATGTGGTTGGCTACATGGGGCAATATGGGTGTGGGCGACTTCACTTTGGCGACCTACCTGGACATATAAGGGGCTTTAAATAACGTGGAGTCTATACATGGCGCTCTGATGGACATGGAGGTTCCCCCTATTTTGGTAAACGGTGGTAATTTGTAAATACGATGCTGGAAGGCCGGATTATCAACGCGTCACTGGCAGAGGGCTCCATAAGGAAGATTGTGATAAGAGAAACTCTGCAAGGACGTGTTTTATCTCCCTATTTTAGCTTTTGATCAATGGGATTCTGTGTTATTTCGAGAGGGAGGGTGTGAACATCGTTGCCTTCGACGCCGTCATCATGTTATTGTAGCCACATTTTCATGTGGAGGTGGCGATCTTTACCAAGCTCCTGTAGGTGAGAAAGGTCGATCCGGTTGAAAAGACCGATCGCCACGGAAACATGGTGGCCATTGGTTATTGAAAGGCGCCAATAACACGCCTTGCAACAGCCGGTGCCGTCCAGTCCCTCCCTGAGACTCTCCGCTCGATACCGCTGATTGTCCGCGACTGCCATTGCAGCTGCTACGTTTGGAGCATTCCACTATCCGCAACCTGTGGACGCCCGATAGCTCGCAGCTAAGCTTCTCGTGACAGCCATGAACACCACATAGATCGGACCTCAATGCTCTAGCCTGTGTGGTGCTCACAGCTATCCCGTGCCGGGACGCCGTTATCATGATGGGTGGTCGTTTCCTCTCTGCCAATACGGACATCATTCTGGGAGCTTTAAGGAAGCTTTCAGGATGGGCGAGGGCCAAGAGGCTTGGCATAAATCCCAGAAAGACTGCAATGGTCCTTTTCACTAAGAGGAGGTAAATGGATGTATTTAAAGGATCTGTCCTGGGTTCTTGAGTGGGCTATTTATACTATTTTTCTATTCTGGCGTCATGCTGTATGCGGCGCGACTGATAATATACCAGGGGAGTGCTTCCTTCTTGATAGGTTGTAAGTCGTTTTCCCGAAAAGCGATCTCTGGGTTGGGGCCACCCCGCCCTTCCCAAGACCGTCTGTATGCACGGATGGATCTAAATTGAATGAGGGTACTGGAGCAAGAACCTTCATTGAAATACTTAGAATCAGGGCAGATTATACATTTCGGGATGAGTCGAGCATCTTTCAGATGGGGGCAGTCAAGGAGGAGTTGAAGACGGTCGAGCACCTGCCCCGCAATTGCGAGAAGACACTGGATAATAGGTGAACACCTCTTTGCGAGCCATGTTGCCATTCTGGAATTCCGTGGAGTCCTGAACTGGTTGACTGGACCATACTCTCGACGATGTGTTTTTCTTCTTGTCTTGCGCATTATTTTCGCTTTTCTGTCCTTTTTTTTATGTCTTGTATCGTTCTGCAGTGCATGTTCATAAAATTGTTCTCCATCTTCTTCTATTCTACATTCTTCAAGGGTAAACGCAATGGATATAAGGCCTCCGAGTTAGCGGCGAGCAACCTAGATTGCTAGTCGCTGTGCCCTTCCATAACCCAACTTATGCAGAAAGGTGCGGTAAGTGACAGTGTGTGTAGGGCATGTGGGGAAAATGATAAGATGTTGGCACATTACCTATGTCCATGTCCGGCTTTCGTAGCCTACAGACGTCGGCACTGGGGTATGGTTAGAGAATGAAGAACGATTAAGAATTTTCAGATCAGCACGAAATTCCTGACGGAAACCTCCTCGGGGTTACTTATCGTATTTAGAGCGCATAACAAACCGATTACTTTCTTAGATGTATGGAACAGATTAGAATCTGCATACTCTTTTCAATCAAACCAGACCTTGGACGTCCGATAACCGATATGGTAGCGTACTCGAATTATCAGTCCGAGGGTCGAGAGTTCGATTCCCCCAGAAATCTGGTCTGAAGTTGCTGTGGTAGCAAAATGGAATAAAAGAGTCTAAGTGGGTCTGTTTAGAAAATAAACTGTTACTCTAACCTAACTTAGTGTTCAGTGTTGCTTTCCCCATACGATTTGGGCCCAAGCGCAATTATTTATTTCAAAATACGTTTTCTTCAAACAAATGTATAGCGGCTCCTAAAAGTTGTTTGTATTACAACAAAATGTCATTTAACTAATATTTTGGAATACTTTTTAGACAAAGAGTTGAGTAAAATTGCTTTTGAATGAAAATGTAAAACGAATTAATATTGGACAAAATTTGAATAAGATTTCAGCTTAAAAGGATGGACCCATGTCGGATTTTTCCTCAAATATGGGACCAGTTGTATTTCCTGGTCCATTTTTCGCAAATAAATTATAAGTGTATTTTTTTTGGCTTTCAAACTCGATTTCAAATCGCATAAATAAACCACTATAGTTTTATCCATAGTTTCACTTTATAATAAAAGCGAAAAAAAATTTAAAGAAGTTACCTCAAAACCATCCTCGTCAAGCTCTACAGTGTCTAACGTATTGCCATGTTCAACCGGAAACGTGATGCGTTGAGCTGGGGACTTATCCTGTTGTTTTCTCCTAGTACTTTCGAAATCAGCATAAGCAAAGTCATTAAATGTTGATTTTCGCCCTTTCAATTCTGCATCCTGCTCTTTAATGTCGTTTAACAAATCGTCGAGTTCACATTCATCCTCGTCGTCGACTGTTTTGGGACGAACGGTAGATTGATTTACAAGACTATCATCTTCTTCATCCAGATATGTTGTCTCTTGCAAATATTTTGCTTGTAGGTATTCCTCGTCTTCGTTGCCATCATCTTCACACAAATCATGTATGAGTTCTTGTTGCATTTTCATCAATTCATGTTTTGAAGATAGCCGCTTGTTAGCGTTTGAGTTTTGTGGTACTAAATCATCTTCGTCGTCGGGGGCTCCATTACAATATTCATGTGAGAGTGTATTAGTTTTTGAATACCTATTAACTTCTTGTTCAAGTCTCATTTGTCTCTCCTCCTCTTCCATGTCATCAATATCGATATCGGGTTCTGGTTCATAGGATATAGGAAGCCGACTGTTAATGGGTTTCGTTACCTCTAGTTTAGAGGATAATACTCTTGTCGGTGTCTTGCTCAACTCTTTTTGTTCAATTTTATTCAGATATTTATTTTCTGGTATTTCATCAATGCTCATCTGTGGTTTTATGTTACTTATACTTTGTTGCCATTCATCAGCTTTTATTTGCCTTTCTTCCTCTTCCATATCATCGATATTGAAATCTGGCTCTGTTCCAAGGCACAATTGTAGAGCTTGTTTCTTATGCGAAGACAAAACTGGGGCTTCCTGTTTTGGAATAACTTGTTCCTTCAGCTCTTGCTTCTCCAATGCATTTTGCAATAACTTTGTTTTGGCCTTAAATTTTTGCCGCATAATTTTCAATTTTAAAAAAGTCCCAGTTTCAAAGCCATTTACCCCATTGAAGTAATCCGCGGGTATTTGATCAACAATATTGCAATATTTTTGCATTAATTCAAGATAATTTGTTTTAAAAAATTCCAAGCTTGATTTGAGAACATAAATATTATCCTGCAAACAAATAAAATAATATATGAACATAAAAAATGCCTTAGCAATTGTCATAATAAAATACCTCATTGTTGCTGGTTTTAAAATGATGACTCTGAGACAGGTCACACAAATATTCGTTGATCCCATGACCAAAGACTACATTTACATCGGACTTTCTGGGCTTTACATCCTCCTTCTCAGATTTCTCCAAATGGGAAATAACTTTAGGGCTCTTTTCTGTATTTTTATTGTCTTTTGCCTTCGCTTCATGACTTACACTCCCAGATCCGTCTTTAGAAAAAAGTTTTGTTGTTGCATTCAAATTCTCAGATTTAGCTTCTTTTCTATGCAAAGAATTCTTTTGTTTGTCTTTAAATTTAACTGTTTGATTAACAATATCATCAAAACTATCATTGGAAACATTCAATTCCTTCAGTGGTGTGGTTATTTCCCGTTGGTGGTCCGCAGAAGTTGATGATTTCTTAGTTGGAGTTGTATCAACAGAAATTGAATTTGATGAGTTTTTAACAGGCGTTACAGTATATTTACTGCGTTCCTTAGTTACTTTTTCTATGTTTTCGCTAATATTTTTCATAGCTGTTTGATATTTGGATTCTATACCATCTAAACTGATTTCAACTGCAGAAGAGCTCTTCAGCTTGTGGCTAACTGAAGTTGAAGTTTTTTCGGACACCTTGATGGTGTTGGAAGTTTTCTTTATATTGGCAGGTGCTAAAGGAGACTTGGAATCATCATCAAATAAATATTTTTTGATGATGACATTGGTTTTTTTACAGCTTTTGGAATCCTTTGGCCTATTGGTATTGGGCTCATCTTCATCATCTGTTTCCGAATCAATGTATATGGGATTTATTTGCTTTCTGGTCTTAGGTTCCTCATCTGTAGATTTTTGCAACTTTGAAATTCAGTTGTACTCTTGCTGTGTGGCCACTTACCTTTCGTTTTCTGTTGTGAGCATCCCAGAAAGGAGGCCAAAGACATTTGTTTGGATTTTGAAGCGGGAACTTTTTGAGAAGACAATCTCCGTGACATGTTTGAACAGCACAATGATAACAGGAAAGTACAGGAAAACAAATTATATAAATTAACACCAAACTTTAGGCTGTGATTCAATTATATAGTATTTTATAATTTATTTTTTAATTATTTCTGCGCTTTTATTTATACAGCCTAAACATTACAAAAAGCGAACAGAATAAAACAAACACGTCCGACAGCTGATCGATTATGTTGCCAATCGCAGTCAAGTAACACTTTACCAAGGGTCGTTCGCATTAAATGGTTTTTTATCCAATAAATCCTTAGGTCTGTTCGCGTGCTTTAGACAAATTTGTGAGTACACGAACACATATTGTTTTGTTTAGGACTTGCGTCTTAAACCCCGTTTAAACCAAGATGTAGTCATTTACAGGTAGTGGCAGTTGCCCAACAACAAAATATTGAGCGCACTATCTGTCAAAATTAGTGTGTTACTAGTTCGGGCCTATTTCGTTGTTGAACTTGTTGACATATAGCGAGAAAAAACTGTACTCAGCTGTTTAAGGTTCACTATCCGGTACTTATGTCATGTTTTAAACCCTGTTTACACTGCTTTTTAAATCCAGATTTAATGAGCTTGTTTTTTCCATTTAATTTAATTTTTCGCTAATAAATGAAGATAAAGCTTGAAAGCATTCCGCTTGAAAAGCTGAACAGAAAACTCAGCTTTAGACGTAGTATACACTGTGAACCACCTATTTGGCAACATTCTTATTTTAAAACAGTGGAGTGTCGAAATTTTTCACCGAAGCATGGGCAATATCTGTCAATTGATCCAAAACCCTGTTTACACTGCTCTTTAAATACGGATTAAATGGTTAGATCATCTTTATAAAATCAGCTGAAGAGAGCCTTTTATTCAGATTTAATGAGCAATGTAAACGAGATTTGTTCTATAATGACCTTAAGTCACTCGATTAATCATTGTATGTGAATGACCCGTACTCAACCTGTTGTTGCTTTTTATGGATAAATGTGGCAACTTTGTAATTTCAAAACAGCTGTCAATTTCCTTTTGGTTTTGTAACCAGCCGCCGCCACTTGCACCTCGAATTTTTATCTTTTCTTTGAAAAATAAATTGAAAATGACACTTATTACATCGAATTTGAAACGTTCTTCCATTCTACTTAGATATTCACAGTGTCTTAGTAAACGAAGCTATTCTGTTGCTGCCTCCGGTCAAGAGGTGCTAGTTGAACGCTTAGAAGGTGATCAGAAGGGTGTTACAGTTTTGGGTTTGAATCGTCCAGAAGCAAAAAATGCCTTCAGCCGTGGCCTAGTGCAAACATTTTCCAATATACTGAACGAAATAAAACGTGACAATTCTTCCCGTGTCGTTGTTTTAAGAAGTCTAACTCCAGGTATATTTTGCGCTGGCGCCGACTTAAAGGAACGCAAAGGCATGTCGGAGGATGAAGTTAAGGAATTTGTTACCGGATTACGCCAGTTATTAATATCTATTGAGCAATTACCCATGCCTGTGATAGCTGCATTAGATGGTGCTGCTTTGGGTGGTGGTCTGGAAATGGCTCTGGCATGTGATATGCGCACAGCTGCTCAAAATACCAAAATGGGTTTGGTAGAGACAAAATTGGCCATCATACCAGGAGCAGGTGGTACTCAACGTTTACCACGTATTTTGTCTCCCTCATTAGCTAAAGAACTTATATTTACGGCACGCGTTTTCAATGGCGAAGAGGCCAAAGAAATGGGAATTGTTAATCACGTCGTGCCACAAAATGAAACCAAAGACGCTGCTTTCCGTAAGGCATTAACCATAGCAGAGGAAATTTTGCCCAATGGTCCAGTTGGCGTACGCATGGCTAAACTAGCCATTGACAAGGGCATGCAGGTGGATTTAAGTACCGGATATTCCATTGAAGAAGTATGTTACGCCCAAGTCATACCCACCAAAGATCGTATGGAAGGTTTAAAGGCATTTGCTGAAAAACGCAAGCCGGTTTACAAAGGCGAATAAGTAGTATAATCGCGCAAGTTATACAGTGCATGATAGAAAATGTTAACTATTATGTATCAACCAATTTTTTAAGTGCATTTATTAATTTTAATATTTAGAGTAGATCTAACGAAAAAAAGTTTACGATTCTTTCAAGGCAATTTTGTTTCTTTTTTCTTTGTTTTTGACGAATAAATTTGTTAAAAATGTTTTAATTTCTATATCTTTGTTCTAAAATTAAGGGTAGCAGCCAATATTTTTGGTGGGGAAATAAATTTTGGCATCTAACTGGAAGGGAGTTCAAACTCTAAAGACACACGTGAAACCAAGAACCAATTATTTATAAGATGAAATGATTGTGAGAAGCGAAAACAAATTATTTCTCATTAATAAGATCAATTACACATTACTACTTCTCGCGGTTGCTTTCATGACAACCGGTTGTACGTACCGGATTCATCCGATGAAGTTCTTCATCGGCAAAAGCTGCCACCTCAATGTACAACAAACTGCTCCATCCGACATGGGTTAATATGAGCACACACAGTTTGGAACATTGAGTTCCGATCTGTGTGTTCATTTCAGATATGAGAAGCTCAGCTGAGAGCTACCAGAAGCTTAGCTGAGAGCGTCTACGTGTTGCGAATAGTGGATTAAGCATATGGAATAGCTGCAATTGCAGACAATCAGCGATATCGGGTGGAGAGTAAGAGGGCGGTAGGCTCTTGCATAAATACTGAGTGCCTGTGTTGCTCGATATGACAATAAGAGTTATTGGCGCCTTTAAATAACCTGAGACCATCATGTTACAACTCCGACCGGGACGAGCTTGCTCACCTATAGGAGCATGACGAGGATCGCTCCCTCCACAATCAAATATATGGCTACAACAACAACTGCTACATATTACAAAAAAAAACTTTTTATTGAATATTACAAGAATTTCAAGAGAAATCACATAAATACTGATAAACATTAAAACCAACAATTTTTCCAATGTATAAAATAAACTCCAGTCCAACTGTACATTGCAGACGGGCAGATCCATCCATTATGTTATTCTCGCCACTCACAAACCCCAAAAGCTTAAGATGAACTAATGTTGAGATTTGTGATAAGAGATTACAAGTTAAGCCAACTTTCTCATCGAGAATAGCATAAAATATTGCCAGCAAACGATCAAGACTAAATGATTTTGGGCCCAGGGAGGTAGACATTTTTTCCACAACCTTAGCCTTAGCGTTAACAGTTTGCATACGTTTTCGTTGCTTTCCATGATGTTTTACAAAAAGTCGTTTGTCCTCCTTGGCCGAGTTGTGACTGGCCAAGAAAGCAGCTATGAGCAAGTATTTCCCATAGAATGGAAGTTCGAAGGCTTGAACCATTTTACGTATACTATGGTTCTCAACATGTCCATCTGTACGATCCGAAATAACATCGTCTTGGGTTTTATCAAAGCGCATATAAACTTGAGACAATGCTGATCGCAATGGTGTTACAATCTTGCGCCATAGTTTAGCAACATCGTTCATTTCGACGCTGCCACTTAACACTGGTTCCATGTAGGTCACAAAGTACTTGCTTGCAGTTATTTTCAATTCGGGCACATCACGACAAGCTTTATAAAAAACGCTTAGAAATACATTAAGATAATTGTTGAAAAAATCCTGAGTTATTTGGTCAACTATAACATATTTTTTCTCCAGATCTGAGCCTCCATCGAGATCTTTAATCCGCAGCTTAAGTAGTTTAATAGTCTCTTCATAATTATAGCTTAAAATTTTCAATGTCTCCAATTTTGTATACTGTGGACAATACAATGTTATTAGTTCAGTTAGTCCAGTCTTGCAGTGGTACTTTTCCAATGGAATTTGTGATATTAGAAGCACACAAATATTAAGACCCGTAAATTCTTGAAGTCTCAAAAGAGATGGCAGTACATTGCTTTCCATGTCCCTTAATCGATCGGCATTATCTAAAGCCACTACATAACCATTTCCACTACCGACATCAAACTGCCTCAATGTTTCGACGAAATCCTTGAATGTTTCACATCGTACCTCTGTTCTAACAAACTCTTCCAAAATATGATCGAAGAGAATTTTGGTGGTATAGCATTCAACACAATTGACATGTACGGCATGGTATTTCTTATTTTTCTGTTTGCAAATTTTAAGAAAGTTTTTCACAATAGATGTTTTACCAGTTCCCGTGTGACCATTTATGTAGATCGATGGAGGAAAGTCTTCATCAGGAGTCGAAATCAAATTGTAGAGACTGTGAATAAAATCACCGCGGCATGGGTATTTCCTCTCCAAATAATCCACAGTTTTCATTATTTTGCGTATATAAAAGGATACAGAAAGGATGCGATCGAAAACTAAGGGACTATGTAAAGCGCCAACAAAAACACTCGAACAACTGTATAAAACCGTACTGTATCATATGCTGCATGACTGAATACAACCTTTATCTACAACTTGCGTTGCTGATGCAAGTCAAAATTGTAAAAGGGTCACTTCATGGCACAGTGAAGAAGTTGTTTCATTAGCACAACAACAAAAAACCACCGCACCGAAATTATTGGGTTGCCCAAAAAGTAATTGCGGATTTTTCATATAGTCGGCGTTGACAAATTTTTTCACAGCTTGTGACTCTGTAATTGCATTCTTTCTTCTGTCAGTTATCAGCTGTTACTTTTAGCTTGCTTTAGAAAAAAAGTGTAAAAAAAGTATATTTGATTAAAGTTCATTCTAAGTTTTATTACAAATGCATTTAATTTCTTTTAAAAAATCCGCAATTACTTTTTGGGCAACCCAATACATTGATTGGCAAATGACATAACTTCAAATGTCAAAGTGAATTTAGAAATTAACTTTGTTTTACTACTTTTCTTCTCCTTTTCGATGTTTTGTTGCTTAAGTAGGGTACACTGTTTTTAGTTATAAAAAACTTGAACAAATATCTTAATTTAATTAAACATATTTACGGTAAAATTTCTCTACTAACAAAATCCATCATATTACACAGGATGCGCTCATAAGGTGAGGTCATGCGAACAGCTGAGTACAATTTTTTATTTTTGTTTTGATTTTGCAGTAAATCTAAATGTCAAATGCTTGATAACACAGCTGTGGTTTTTTCTAGTATCTTAGAAAGATGTTCTATTTGATCCGATATCTACCATAACACACACACACACACACAACCAAAACTCGTTGACAGATAGGGCACTTCGCCAAGAAAAATTGTACTCAGCTGTTTACAGTACACTACCTGGTAGTTATGTCATGATTTCTACAAACACTTTGACATTAAAATTTGCGGCATTTGCCGTTCATGGTAAGTTCTTAGTAGGACATTCCCTCGTTACTTTTTATAAGATTTTAACAAAATAATTGTGATATGTACACATATATGGAAAACGAAAATAGTACCAGACTTTTTTCGCCATTTACTTACTACACTATATATAAAAGGCCGTAAAACCCCGTTTACATTGCTCTTTAAATCCGGATTTAATGACTCGATCACTGTTTCCCTTGTATAAAATCAGCTGATAAGAGCCTTAAATCGGGATTTAATGAGTAAAAGTAAAAATGTCAAACTCTGCTTTTAGTTGTATAGCGGATTTAAAAATAACGGATTTCTATCAAAACTTTGTCACCTTCATTGTGTTTTGGCGTCATACCAATGTTAGTCAATTGACAGCTGATTAGAATATTACAACAACACTATTCTAACTTCTGGTTAATAACAACAATTATAATACAGCGACCTAGTCTTGGAATGGTGGATCATTTTGGAAAACTAAATGGAGGCACCGTCCCATTGGAACTGCATTATAATTGGCAACCATCAAACATATTAAACGATCCCTTCCGGACTGACCGAGGCCATGGATGTTTGGTGTTAAATCGTGAAATTAAGATACCACCCCATGTGGTAAGAGCTCTTTGGGAAAATGGTATGTAAACACTTCAATTAAGATGACTGTTTTTCTATATTATATAAATCAGTTAAATTTATTAATTAATTTTTACTCCCTATAGCTTCGTTAAGATGCTGCGTAGATGGAGGGGCAAATCGTTGGCTACATTTCCTCACGTCAGAGATAAATCAAGAATATAGCCTTAAGCTCCCAGATTTAATAACTGGTGATTTTGATTCTATAACTGCCGAAACAACAGACTATTTTGCCAAAAGGGATATAAAACAAATGCACACTCCGGATCAAAATCATACAGATTTCAGTAAAGCTGTGGATATTATAAAACCTTTGCTTACGAAGCAGAAGGTATTTTTCTAGCAATTATACTGAAAAAATATTCTAATTCTTTATTACATTTACATATGTAGTTGCAAGATATTGTGGTATTCCATGACACATCGGGACGTTTCGATCAAATTATGGCTAATGTAAATACGCTATTCACACGATATGATGAAAGATGTCGAATATTTTTATTGGGTAGCTGTGCTCTGTCATGGCTACTTAAACCGGGCAAGCATTCCATTTCAATACCCTCTCATTTAGTCAAGGATAAAAGATGGTGCTCTCTAATACCAGTAGGACATGAGGCTACAAATGTTACAACATCTGGTTTAAAATGGAATTTAAGTAAGTAAACATTTTGAGCTTTGGAAAATCTTTTATTAAATTGCTAAATGAAAGTGATGACTTTAGTGTCGAATACAAGGTGGTTTTTTTATTTAATCCTGAGGGGGTTTAAAACCTTTTTTTTATAGGTGGAAAATTGTTTAATCAGGGGCTATTTAAATGTTACTAATTCAATTTTCTTTAATTTTGCAGACAACGGTTCATTACGCTTCGGTGGCATGGTGAGCTCTTCGAATACCTATTCATGTACAGAAGTGGAAATAGAGACCAACTCCGAATTAGTATGGTCTATGGGAGTCTTTTCATTCAACGATGATTGATCGTTAATAGATTTACTTAACACTTACATATTTATATTGATTTGATATTTTTTTGCATTTGTAGCTAGTAGAAATATTTTTTGGTTTTATATGTAAAATACGTTATGGATTTATCTTTAGTCATGTTTTTTGCTTTTAGAATAGTATGTCCCCAAGCCATTTACAGGCTTATTTTCCTCAGGTCTTCGACAAAGTCGAAAGATATTTCAAACGACTTCATCCTTAATAATGATTTTAAATCAAATAGCCCTATTCCAATACAACCTTTACTTAATACAATACGTATGTACTTATTTTGTGTAAATTTTTTTAAAGTTAATTTTAATTTGTAGTTAAAATGTTACTCTTTAAAAGTGTTGTGGTACTTATGTTTTCTTTAATTATGAAAATAAAGCAAGTTCAAACATATATATTTTCTGAAAATGTTTTATAATAAATAGTTATTAAAAAAAGTTTACAAATGAATTGTACATTGAATGTATTGGTTAAAAAAAATTATAAAAACATTTTCTAAAATTATTTGTTATTAGGAAATCCTTAAGATTTTTGCATTCTATGCCCGTAAGCTGGTTAAAGTCTGGTATCGCATCCGCACCCCGGACTCTTACGCACGAAAGCCGGCCATTGGCACGGGAAATATTTATTATCTTTACCCCAATGCCCTAAGTGCCCTATGTGATCCTTTCTGATACCTTAAATCATACTGACATACTTCCTGCTTACTCTAAGTAATGGCCACATCTTCTAACGATCCTCATCCTCCCATAAGGGTTTCGTCATCCTACCTACCGCCTTACTCTTATCCCGGCACGGCATAACTTTGGGCATCACACAGGCTGGAATTGGGAGCTACCGGGCGCGTCCACAGGTTGGGAATAGTGGAATGCTCCACACGGAGTAGCTGCAGCTGTAGTCGCGGACAGTCAGCTGTATCGAGTGGAGAATCTCAGTGAGAGGTCGGGTTGCACCGGCTCTTGCTTAAATACTGAGTGCCGCGATGCTCGATACGACAAAGCGAGATATTGGCGCCTTTAAATAACTAATGGCCATCATGTTTCTGGCGATCGGTCGTATAAATTGCAACGGGCTTGCTCACATATAAAATATGGTCAAGGATCGACACCTCAACATGGCTGACTCGGACAGCGTCGCCCCGAAAGATGACCCAATGAAGTCCTTTATCGGCAAGGGCTGCCGCCAATGTGTACACCACACTGATACAACAACAACAACAACGCATTCATCGAATTTACTGGTCCACCGTAGCGCTGAGGTTAGCATGTCCGCCTATGATGCTAAATGACTAGGTTCGAATCCTGGCAGGAACATCAGAAAATTTTTCAGCGGTGGTTATCTCCATAGGCTGGCGAGATCTGTGAGGTACTTTGCCATGTAAAAATTTCTTCCCAAATAGGTGTGGCACGCCGTTCGGACTCGGCTATAAAAAGGAGGTCCCTTTTAGTTGATTCGGACAGCACCCATTGATATGTGAGAAGTTTGTCCCTGTTCCTTAACGGAATGTTCATGGGCAAATTAGCAAAACTTGCAGTCCTCTGGTCCTATATACAAATTTGCCTGCTCTTTCATTTCTCTTTACTTAGCTATGGGCCGGCACTCAAAAAGGGCGGATTCCTACATTTCAAGACTGTTCGTGACTTTAGCGTTCTGACTGTTATGGCCCCGATGGCCAGTTGATTGGCCATAAAGATGCTGTCATAAGAGGTCATCTAATTAGTACCATACCACCTCACATATTCCATGATAGCCCGGATCTCTGCAGGACCTTATTATGGTCAGGCAGTCGGAAAAAGATCACAGCACTTGGGTCCTCAATGTAGACCCAGGCCCACTCTATCCTCTAGTATGTCCAGAGTTCCTTCAAACCGCGTCGCTGCCAGCAGTGCCTCGCACTCGACCTCAAGTTCATTCTCAGGTTTCCGATCCAAAACTTCTTATCGTATAAGAAGTTTCCACCATGGATCGCGTCTGCCCAGTTCTTTGCACGGCTTTTTTATTCGCATACCAAAGAATAATGAATAAGAGTTGCTATGCTATTGGAGTTATATAGGCCATAGTAAAAGTCATTGCGCAAATTTTCCGCCAAATCCGATAAGAATTGCGCCATATTAGGGGTAAAATCGGGAGATCGGTTTATGTGGGAGCTATAACAGATTATGGATCGATTCAGACCATATATGGTCTGAATAATTGGAGACATCATTGTGCAACATTTCAGCCAAATCGGGTATGATTCAAGGCCTTTATAGGCCAGGCTATGCTAGTTAGAAGTCATAGAGAACGTTACAGTACAAAATTTTAGCCAAATCGGATTAGAATTGTGCTATCTAGAGGCTTAAGAAATATAATCGGGAGATCGGTTTATATGGGAGCTATATCAAAACATGGACCCATATGGTCCATTTACATTCCTAACCGACCAACATTAATAGGAAGTATTTGTGCAAAATTTCAAGCGCCTAGCTTTACTCCTATGTTAGCGAGCTTTTGACAGATAACAGACGGACGAACATGGCTAGATCGACTTAAAATGTCATGGCGGTCAAGAATATATATACTTAATGGACCATGTTTCGATGTATTACAAACGAAACGACGGAGTTTCCTACGGTGGACAATATAAAAATCAGCTTGTTTGTTTGATGTGTTTCGCTGAACCGATTTGATTGAAACTTTCAAGATAGTGTAAAGGAACCCATGGTGAAAATACGGTACTTCAGTTTTTCGATACATTTCAAAGCGAAATTTTGATTGCATTATTAAAGTAACCTAAAATCAGAATTTGGCAACCAATAAAATGTTTTTAAGAGTAGAAAACGGGAACATTGGGGCCACCTTAACATCGAAAACAACCTCCCACAGGACATATTTACCGGCTATAGCAATATGATAATCAAATGAAAGGTACTTTGGGATAAAGCCTGAACTCCACTTTTGAGGACAAGTGTCTGGGTTGACTAGCACTCCTCAAAAACACCCCAAATATATACTCCAAAATAGAGCTGACTTAGAAACTTAGTGACTTAGTGGATAAATGAAAATAGAACAATCAAGTTTCTGGAGTTAATGGGTTAAAGGTCAGCGTTAATGGCTTCTCACTTATAAATGAGTGCTGTCCGATCCAAGTTTAAGCTCAGTGATAAGGGACCTCCTTTTTATTGCCTAGTCCAAACACCGACCGCAATGTGACACCTATTTTGGGGAGAAGTTTCAAATGACATAGTTCCTCACAATTATCACCAGCATTAAAAGGATTCAAAGCTTTATAGACGGACATGGTAATCTCTGCGCTACGGTTGACATGACATAAAGGTGTTCAAATAAAAGGTGTTCGGGGTAACATACGAAAACAGCATTATTACGTGTACAGGGCATGGTACAATTAAGTAAGTAAATATAAGTGCATCCTGTGTACAGGCTAGCTGGTACGAAGTGTTACCAATTCAAACGACCACTTTTTTATATGTGAATCAAATTAAGAAATAATCAAAATTTCGGAATCTATTCACTGTTGCACGATATGAGCACATTTTGCTTTGACTTTTGCTCTGAGTCGATCAAAAGATGAGCTGCAAGCTGCACAAATGTAAACTGCCGATATTTTGGCCCATTCACGTAAAATAGAAATTTAGAAATAATCAAAATTTCGGAATCTATTCACTGTTGCACGATATGAGCACATTTTGCTTTGACTTTTGTTCTGAGTCGATCAAAAGACGAGCTGCAAGCTGCACAAATGTAAACTGCCGATATTTTGGCCCATTCACGTAAAATAGCTTTCTTCAGCATAGTGGCATATTTTTTAGTTCTTTTTCTTGGTCTCTAAATTGGGCCAAATAGAATTGGGCCATTGGTTTGATATCTGGTGAATTGGCGAGCCACTGCTTGACCAAATGCAATGCAGAACATGATTTTTACTCATTCTCGGTACACTTGCTTTATGTAACAGTTCCAAGCCTTGTTGGTAAGTCCATAGTCTACGACCGAAATGTTTGTGTGCCCACAGCTCCAAAGCAGCTTCCCAAAATGCTTTCTCGATACTAACTCACTTTAACGCCAGGCTCGATGGAAACGATTGGAGAACGGCCATCGGCGGTCACAGCTGGCCATACCCTCACTTGATATGGAAAATTATTTCGGGTGAATTTTCGGAAGTACGGTTAAGTAAACACGATCATTTTGGGAGTTTACAAAATGCTCAGTTTGGAAATTTTTCTCGTCAGAGAGCATACTATGCTCAGAAATTCACAACGTTCTGGCAAGCACAGCAACTCCTTTGCTTTGGATTAAGATCGTGAACTATTTGGAGCTTGTAAGGTCTTATACTTTTAAGAAAGAGCAACGGAGCATGCCCAATTCAGCTAGTTCTATATAGATCAATAGCCTGCGTTGCGCCAATATAGGATTCCTTCGAGAATGTTAAAGCCATAAAAATCTAATGAATATAAAGACACTGGTTTTGTATTTATATCCAGAAGGATAAATTGCATTTTATTCATTTTATCGTTATTTTCAAGCTTTATAAACTCTCACTTGAACTAACGGAAAAGAGTATTTTATTTTGTGATGTAAGGTAATTATTTTAATTTTTGGCATTAAAATATTTTGAAAATTGCCTTAGAGTTTGAAAATTTGGAATGATATACAAATAAGTAGATGAGAAATTGTTTTAAAAAATACAATTATTCGTTTTGCTTCTAATTTTGATAAGCTACGCAGGCGATAGTCGTATATTATACATCTAGAATTTTATAAGTAGATTTAAGATTTAAAAATTTTTGCTTTTTCGAAAAAGAGCTAAGAATATATGAATGAAGATAGCTAAGTAGATACAATTAAAATTATAGTTTATTCATTGCGTATAACGCCAGCACCAACTCCACCACTATGTGCACACATAGATGGTACAAATGACCAGAGATCTGCTTCAGGATCATAAACCTCAACGGTGGATAGATTGGTTTCACCATCATAACCACCAATGGCCCATAATTTGCCCATGTTGGCTGCTAAAGCAACACGGCTGCGTTTGCAATTCATGGAAGTGACCAGGGACCAGGAATCTTTGATTGGATCATAGACTTCGACGGAGCGCAAAAACGAGTTACCATCGTAACCGCCACAGGCATATAATTTGCCATTTAAAGCGGCTACACCCAGTCGACAGCGACGATTTAACATTGGCTTCATTTTATGCCACACATCACTGACGGGATCATAACGTTCAACAGAATCAAAGATCGAGAGACCATCATGGCCACCCAAAGCATAGACGTATTTGTCCAAAGCAGCAACACCACCAGCCGAACGATATTTCATCATGGGTGCCACCTATATGAATTTAAGTATCGTTATTAATTTCTTTTCAGAAAACCCATAGATAATAAAATAAATTTCATTACAATTTTCCATAAATCGGTTTTGGGACAATAACATTCCACTGTATTTAGCGAAGTTACACCATCATAACCTCCACACACATATATGCAGTCATTTAGGGCAGCTACTCCGACGGCACTGCAACAATAACATATATAAGTTTAATAATAAGAAGCAAAAACGTCAAATCAAAAACATTACCTTCTTTTACAATTCATGGCACTGCCTTGCGACCATTTATTTTGTCTAGGATCATACACTTCAACTGTTGATAAACGTTCTGAACCATTAAAACCACCAAAAGCATACAATTGACCATCCATTACAGCAACACCAACGCGGGATCTGTTGTGGAAAGGGAAGTTTTTCACAAACATAAGGTTTAACTTGGATGGGCTCACCTCATCATGGACATTTGTTCACCCATACGCCATTTTTGAGTGATAGGATCATAAATTTCAACAGTACTCACAGATTCACCATTACTTGCCAAACCACCAACAGCATAAATTTGACCCGATATAAATTCTCCGCGATGTCGAGTTCTATATATTTAGACAATTCATTTATTTAGACAATTTCATTAAATTTGTATATGGTGTAAATACACGTAACGATAACATATATGTGGAAAAATTCCAAAAATTTCTTAAAAATCATATTTATGCCTTAAACCCCAAGAACACCAAAAATCATTCAGCGGATGTTATTTTCTCACTAATGCTGGCGAAATTTGTGACGTATTCATCCATACAAAGAATTTTCAACCATCGGCATCTCGTTCGGCCACGGCTATAAAAGTAGATTCCTCTCTTGCGGAGCTAAAATCTGAATCGAATAGCATTCATTGATATGTGAGAAGGTTTCCCGTAGTTTCTTAAAAGAATGCTCGTAGGCTAATTTGAATTTAAGCTTAATGTTGAGATTCTTGCATGCCAAGTAGCGGCTGCGATCTGGTTTGATCTGGTACTTTAGCGCATGTTAATTGCATGGAGTGTATATTGCCGTGAACTCATCTTGTATGGATAAGAAAATAGTGACAGGATGAAGTTTAGCCGCATAGAAACAAGTATAAATAAGTTAAAGCGTGCTAAGTTCGGCCTGGTCGAATTTTGTGTACCATCCACCATGGATCGCATATGTCTAGTTATTTGCACGGTATCTCATTTAACACAAACAAATGATAATGGATAAGAATTGCTATGTTTTTGGAGCTATATCAGGTTACGGACCAAAGAAGTCATTGTGCAAAATTTCAAGGAATTCGGATAAGAGGGGTTTAAAGAATAATATCGGAAGATCTATTTATATGGGAGCTATTTCCGGTTACTAACCGTTTAGGAGCATATGTTGAAGTTCATAAGAGAAGTCTTTGTGCGGAAGATAAGAACTGTGCCCTCTAGGGGCTCAAGTATAACAGTTGGGAGATCGGGTTATATGGGAGATAAATCAAGTGTAAGGCCGATTCTGGCAATACTTGGCATCTATGTTGGAGGTTGGAGGAGGAGAAGGTAATGTGCAAAATAGCAATAAAATCGGATAAGAATTACGCCTTTTAAAAGTATTATTGGGAGATCTGTTTATATCCGAGCTATATATATCAGGTTTTGGCCGAATCGAATTTGGCACATCTGTGTAATGTCATATAGATCGTCATAGTACAAAATTTCAGACAAATTGGAAAAGTATTGCGCTTTTAAAAGGTTCAAGAAGTTTAATCGGAAGATTGGTTTATATGGGATCAATACCAAAACATGAACTGATATTGGCCCATTTACAATCCCAACCGACCTAAACTAATAGATTAGCTATCCCCTAGGGCAGCCAGTTGTACGTACCGGATTGGGCCGATGGAATCTTTCATCGGCAGCGGCTTCGGACTCAGTGTACAACACATTGCTAGAACAATAACAATAGAAAGTATTTGTGCAAAATTTCAATCGCCTACTCCTTCGAAAGATGGCGTACTTTCGACTGACACAAAGCCCTAATGACGAATTAGTACACCCCCCATTCTATAGTGGAGGGTATAACAATCCGTGATATCAAATCGAGAAAGTCAGAAGAGGATATGGACATAGCAAACCGTATAAATGATGGAAATATTTCACAGGCAGATACCGTAAAATTGTTGAGGGTATGAAAAGAACACTTTCCCTACATATGAATGTTAGCTGGGGCCACAGTGAAGATTTGCTGTGCGAGGTATTATTTTTAATCAGCGGTGGTTATCCCGCATCAATGGTTACTTTTCAGTAATGTAAAATTTTTCTGCAAGAGGTACCGTCCTTTGACACCCCGTCGATTAGGCAATCAAGGGATTAAAGTCTTGTAATTGGGGTGTTTTGGAATAAAAGTCCGGTATATGTGGCGACAAAGATACCGCAGAATCAATTCATGCAAAAAAAATTTAAAGTAAAACACCTACGCAAGATATACAGCCACTGCCGCATATAGAAGCATACGCATGTAATGAGACGTTTATCTCTTGGATACCATTGAATAGTAATTAATATGCTATTGTCAACTACATAAGAAACAATCAACCCCATTCTTCAGTCATTGTTTGAATGTAACTACCCTCTTGCTCTCAATTTCTTAAAGATTAACTTCAGGTAAGATGTTAGCGATAATTGTTTTCTAATTTTAAGCCCCATTCCTGAAATTGGACTTATAAAGAAGTTAATTGAATTATGGAAATAAGGGATACGTTTAATAATCTATTGTATATGTATACTATTATTATCACCTGAAACTCTGCAAGAGACCCCTTCTCTCCGGCATCAAGTGGAAGTCTTTGGCCTCGTCCAGCAAATCACGACATTGATGTGACGAACGTATCATTTCCTCTCGGGCTACGCGATCGGCCAAAAACTGCGGTGAGAGTAATGGAAGTCGCACTTTGGCCAATACCTGCGGAAATAATTCTGCCCTTTTTGGCTCACAATGCTTCACCCATTTCATGCAGGCCTCAAATACCACTTCTTCGGATTTCACATTTAAGTAGTCACTCTTAATTAAATCAATTAATTCTTCGAAACCCAAAGCTAAAAACTCTTCGGATTGTGAGACTTTTTCAAAGTTCTGGTCGATATACTTATCAGCCGCCTTAATTAAATGTACGCAGCTCATAGAGTCTGCAAAATGTCGTATGCCAAGAACATTGTGAGGGTGAAAGCGTGAAATCAGAAACTCAGCACATGCCTTACGAACTTTCAAAAGCTGCAGGAATGATGCCCCCATCATGAGGCTTTGGACATTTTGATTATCAATGCGTACTTGACCACTGTATGCAAAGTTGATCAAAGATTCCAAAGCTGATGGTTCGATTTCTTTCATTGTTATTTCTTTGATACGACTCTCAGCCATATTATTTGTAAACATGGCATAGAAGTATGGTATGGTTGCCGCAAGAACGATTCGATGGGCCGAAAACGTTTGGTCCTCCACCTGTAGGCAGAAAGGAGAAAATGAAAGATGTTAACTTTTCATAGGTAGAATTTGATTTCGACTATATAGTAACCCACCTTGAGTGTTACATCGCATAGTTTACCAATTCGACGTATTTCCTTGAAGACAGGAAAACTATCTTTAAACAATTCCTCTTGCTTGTAAATTAAAAACTTTTGATCATCTTCGATAGATTCGCCCAAATCCATTAGTTTAGCTGGTTAAGATAGGAATTAGTCACAAAAAAACTAACTATTGGTGGTATTGACTTTCACGAAAATATATATGTTGTTTTGTTTTTGTAAGAAAAACAAGAAACCCATACAAATGTAAATGTATCTATCGAAATAATGGAGCACAATAAAATCAACGGCGTTTGGCGGTTATATTTTGAGATCTGCGTAGAAAGAAAAAACAGGCAATCGACAAACGCTGCTTATTTCATTGTGCTTGTCTTTCCGACAAATGTATGTATGCATAAGTGTTTCTTCTTTTTCTTATCTTCGAAATGAACGTTATGGACAATTTGCACGGTACATAAAGCCCACATATACATTTAGTTTTTCATTTTTGACAACTTGTCTGAATTAGCGGATGTAAACATTAAAAAATTTTGGACTTTTTAAAGCTGTATGGATGATTCAACGGTAGGAACTAGAAATCATCTTGTTCTGTTCCTGTGTTATAACAATAGACGAAAACGTCTACTGAGTCTAATAGCAGACTACAGAATGTAGACTGCCACTTAAACCCAACCCAACCGCATGTACACATAGTCATCTTTAATCGCCAAAAATCATAATAATTTTTTGATTATTGGTATCAACAGATTCATGGTTTAAACATAACTTTTTAATCAATTTTTGATATACCTATAATGTCAAGATGTGTGCGAAACCAAAAAAGGAGAAGGCAGGAAACAAAAAAGAGGTGAAAAAATGCTTAACCTTGTGTTATTTACCCACAAAAGGAAATCGAGCTTTTGATGACCCCGAGAATGCGACTTAGAAAGGCAAAATTGTTTAAAGGAGTTTCAAAGAAAATGAATACAAAGATATCACACCACGGTTGACGCATTTCGATGATTGGTTAAAGAGCATCTCATCAGCACCAACGTAAATCACATTCGTCCGTCTGACAGCCCCAACGTTTTACATCTTGTTCGTAGCACTTATGTCTAAGATCATTAGCACAAAAACACAATGTAAATTATGGAGTACCCTATACAAAGAAGACGTGTAATCAATCATCATTGGATGGTTTTGCAGTAGAAGAAGAATATTTATTCTTTTGTTTTGATTATATTCTTTGTGTGGCGGTGATAGCGTGTTTCTATAAAAGAATTAAAGAGACCAATATTTACGTTAAAATGCGTATGTGAGTTAAAAAATAGTTAATTTCTAATTGATCAGCCTATATATAACCAATTTCTTCCACTGGTTTTATACTAGGCGTAGTTATTTTAAAAATCCTGATGATCCATCTGATGGTTCGGATATCGACGAGTTAGCAGATGCAGAGTTAGAAGACGACGAAGAATTAATGATAAATGCACGTGGAGATTGGAGCGAAGAGGATGTCGATGAAGAGGTTGCTGTCGACGGTTGGGGCGATGTTGCAGATGACACAGACGATGATAGTTCTGAATTTGATCCAATGGCCACAGATTCAGATGATTCGATGAGTGAGGGCGCAGCAGCAGAGAAATCAAAAACAAAACAAAATTCCTCTTCAGAAGCTGGAACGAGTAAAGGCACAAAACAGAATGATGACGAAGGTGGTGGTGGCGGGGATGCAGACGAAGCTAAATCCTCTGCCTTAGATTTAGATGAAAATGAAGAAGAAGATGAGACGGTAAGAGCCATAATAGCCGCCATTAAAAAGCCTCGTTCCTCTCCGCCTGAAATAAAACTTGAGGATTTTGTTACCGACATATGTTTTCATCCACAACGTGATATCATAGCTCTGGCGACAATTACTGGGGATGTGGCCTTGTACAAATATTCAAATGAGGGCAATACACTTCTGCGAACCATAGAAGTTCATGCCAAAGCCTGTCGCGATGTTGAATTTTCACAGGATGGCATTAACATATTAACATGTTCTAAGGATAAGTCAATAATGGTCAGCGATATGGAAACCGAAAAGCTTAAAAAATTCTACGAGAGTGCCCATGATGAACCCATTAACAAACTTCATGTCATAGATGAGAATCTCTTCGCCACAGGAGACGACAGCGGCACAGTTAAATTATGGGACTTAAGAACCAAAAATGAGGTATTTGCTTTAAAAGAGGTTGAGGATTACATCACTCAAATATTAACCAATGAAGCCGGCAAACTTCTACTTGTGACCAGCGGCGATGGTTATCTGACCACCTTGAACATAGGAGCCCGTAAACTGTATGTTCAATCAGAGCCGTATGAGGAAGAACTCACTTGTATGGGTACTTACAGAGGCGACTCCAAGTTAGTTGTTGGCACGTCAAAGGGGAATCTTTTCACATACAATTGGGGACAATTCGGATATCATTCCGATAAATTTCCAGCCATTAAATCTCCCATATCAGAAATGATACCCATTACAGATCGCATAGCCTGTGTTGCTGGCGAAGAAGGCATTATTCGTGCCGTACATATAGCTCCCTTCAAAATTTTGGGAGTTGTGGGTCAACATAATATGCCCATTGAATCGTTGGATATCAACAGCACAGGCGAATTGATTGCATCATCTTCGCACAATAACGATGTGCGGTTTTGGAATGTGAAATACTTTGAGGATTTTGGTGATATTAAGTACAATGAGAAACACAATAGTTTCAAGGAAAAACGGCATAATCTACCTTCATCCAAATTTGCGAATGCATCAGATTTCTTTTCAGATTTGGCCAAGGAAGAAGATGAATAACGGGAATAGTTAAATATGTACAAAGGTTTACAAAATTGACGTTTCCACCCTAGATAAATATACATGACAATTGTTTTGGCACAGCAGCAAGAAAATTAATACAAATATCATCCTAAAAAATTGGAAATAAAAAATTCCCCAAAATATTGAAATAACTTTATGATAAACTTTGACTCTTTTAAATTGAAGGCGGCAATACAAATATATAATACCGATGTGATGTCTTTCCAATTTTTTTTATTACATTTATTTATTTATCTAAAGCAAACATTTGCTTTCATATTGATGAATTCTGAAAGACTTGGAAATTATTTTAACGCTTGAACTTAACATGTTCTGGTTTACCTGAAATTCTAAGAATTTCCTAATTCTGACGAAAGCAAATAAATATCTGCACAGTTAAAGGTTTTGTTTGATATTTTGAGGAAGCTATAAAAACATTTGCTAGATGATTTGTCAAGTATATTTTTTTCCTTGAGGAAAACCATGGTATAAATTGTGTCAAATATATGATTCTACCATGAGGAAAACGTATTTTATGTAAAAAATTATATGTATATTATATTTTGTTCTTTTTGTTTGCCAATTGATAAATAAAACTATATTGGGACATATATGAACTTTAAACTAAAAACTTAAATATTTTCGAATTTTGAAACTTTATTTTTCGCAATTTTCACATTCGGCGCGAGAAGAGAAAAATAACGTCACACCATAGACAAAGAAAATGAGTAGACTATGAAACACATTCATTCATCTGTTTTGAGATTTTTGAACATATTTTAAGGAGTCTATGCATTTCCCTTGTGTATGGTCATACCAAGGAAAGCATCAATAATATTTGTCGAATTGCAAAAGTTATATTTTGGCCAAGAATACCAATGTAGGGATTGACAAGCATTTTAAGTTAAATGTTAATTTAGTCAAGTAAAAGCGTGCTAAGTTCGGCCGGACCGAATCTTATATACTCTCCACCATGGATCGCATTTTCAAAGGATAAAAGAAAAGAATTGCTTTGCTAATTGAATTGAATGTTGGAGACCAACGTAGAAGTATATGTGTAAAATTTCAGCCAAATCGTATAAGAATTGATAGGTTTAGATAGGTTTATATGGCAGATATATGAGGTTATAGACCGATTTGATCCATATTTGCCATTGTTATTGAAAGTCATAACAAAACACCTCATGAAAAATGTCAGCCAAATCGGATAGAAATTGCGCCCTCTAGTGAGTAAAGAAGTCCAGATTCAAGATCGGTTAATATGGCAGCTATATCAGGTTATGGGCCGATTTAAACCACACTTGGCAAAATTATTGGAAGTTATAACGAACACGTCATGCAAAATTACAGCCAAGTCGGATAGGAATTGCGACCTCTAGGGGCTCAAGAAGTCAAGACCCCAGATCGGTTTATATGGCAGCTATATCAGGTTATGGACCGATTTGAGCCGTAATTGGCGCAGTTGTTAAAGATCAAAACAAAACCTCACATGCAAAATTTCAGCCAAATCGGATAAGAATAGCGTCCTTTAGTGGCTCAAGAAGTCAAGATCCCAGATCGATTTATATGGCAGCTATTTAAAAAATTGAACCGATTTGGCCTATTTACAATACCAACCGATCTACACTAATAAGAAGTATTTGTGCAAAATTTCAAGCGGCTAGCTTAACTCCTTCGGAAGTTAGGGTGCTTTCGACAGACAGACGGGCAGACATGGCTCTATCGACTTAAAATGTCATGACGATCAAGAATATATATAGTTTATGGGGTCTTAAACAAATATTTCGAGGAGTTACAAACAGAATGACGAAATTAGTATACCCCCATCCTATGGTGGAGGGTATAAAAACAAACTCTTGAAGACAATTTTCTTCCTAACTCAGGTGCTGAATTACCGCATATGTGCTTTAGTACGCTTTCGTATCGAATTAAATTTCATCTCGTATTTAATGGATTTAAAAACGTTTTTATATAAATTTTAATGTTAACTTTTTTTTTATAAATTCTGATCCTATTTTAAAAATTATGCCTATTTTATTCTTTGATCTTTATCTCTCTGTAAACCTGAAACGCTGGGTCGTGAATTATCTGTGTGATAGCCAGTCATTTGTGGACTTTAGGGATAAGAGTGAGTGTAACAGGGAGTTCTCCGAGGTAGGGTGATATCTACGCTACTGTTTAACCTATAACCCAATCCACTCCCTCCAGACGGCATAGAGATCGTATCATATGCGGACGATTGTACGATCATGGCATCAGGCCCCCACCCATTATTGACATCTGCGATAGGTTGAACGTCTACCTCAACAAACTTTAGTAAGAAAGTTATTAATAAACTTTCAAACCTCCAACTTTTTCATGATTGACGTGGGTTTTACATTATTGAAAGCACCTTCAATGTCAAGAAATGCTTCCATTGTATATTCCTTGACATCGAGAGAACCCTCTATGTAGCCGACTATGTCGTGAAGGGCTGTTCAGTGGATTTCAGTTCAGTATATGCATGCTGCTGCCGCGGCAGGTGATCTCCAGGGATATTTGCCCTAAGATATGTTTCTATCAACCTCTTAAGAGTCTTCAGCATAAGGGATGACAGACTAATAGGACGAAAATCTTTCGCCTTCGTGTGGTAGGGTTTTCCTGATTTCGGAATGAAATGACCTTCGTGTCCCTCGATCCCACAGGTATATATGACATTCGTATGAATGCTGACTTTCTCAAATCTATTATTGCCAACATTATCTGTTTGTTCGGGTTACAGGGCGTTCCGTTTCGTTTGATAATATAATACCATCCACTTTTTATCTCCGTGAGTCTGGCAGTAGACTCACATTGATTGCTCTTTGGCCATTTTAAGACCCTACACCACCACTGTGGTACAGGGTATTATAACTTTTTGCATTTGTTTGCAACGCTTAGAAGGAGAAGAGCTAGACCCATACCGATCACTTTCTGATTCGATTTAGCTATGTCCGTCTGTCTGTCCATGTATTCTTGTGATCAAGTTACAGTTGGCATTTATTGTACAATTGTCATGAAATTTTGCACAAGTCTCTTTTTTGCCCCCAGGACGAACGCTATTGATTTTAATCGGTTTAGATTTAGATATAGCTCCCATATATATCTTTCATCCGATATGTCCTTTTAAAGATGTAGAAGCCACAATTTTGGTCCGATTTTTACAAAATTTGGCATGAGGTGCTTTATTTGACGTCTTCATATGTGTGCAAAATTTCATAAAAATTGGTTCAGATTTAAATATACCTCCCATATATATCATCTGATTTGGACCTTTAAGGCTTTAGTAGGAACAATTTTTGCCCGATTTCTGAAAAATTTAGCGTGAGTTATTTTAATTAAAGTCCCAATGCGAGTGCAAAATTTCATATTAATCGGTCTAGATTAAGACATCTCCCATATTTTCTTTTATCCGATATGGTCTTTTAAGGCTGTAGAAGCCACTATTTTAGTCCGATCTTAACAAGATGCAGTACGAGGTGTTTTATTTAACGTCTTAATACGTGTGCAAAATTTCATAAATTTGAAAATTTTTCTAATTCTAATTCGCCTTTCACATTTCACTGTGTCGACGAGCTTGAACTTCGAGACTATATTAATTCAAAGTCCATAGGAGTTGATGGCATACCTATAAAATTTGTCAAAACAATTTTCCCTTTTGTGTCAAACATTATTTTAGACTTGGCAAATTGTATTTTGATGTCTTCCTCATTTCCTACGGCCTTGAAAAGTGCTAGCGTGGTTCCGATGCTTAAGTCTCGAGTCGTATATGTGCCTGATGATCTTCGACCCATCTCTATCTTACCGGCGTTATTTAAGGTTGTAAAGCATATTATAAAGGAACAGATTTTACTAGTGATGTCAAATTTGATTAGTGATTCGCAATATGCATTTCGGAAAGGATTAAATACAACAAATTTGCTTCTATCTTTAACTGATCCTATTCGAAGTGGTATTAATAATGGCAAACCAAGTGTACCAGTCTCGCTTGGTTTGTCAAAGGCATTCAACTCTATTTATTTTGGTAGGTTGATAAATAAGCTTAGGGATGAATTTAATTTTTCCTTATATGCCTGCAAGCTATTTCATACCTAAGTAAAAGGACACAATTTGTTGTTTTGAATGGAGCTGTTTCTAATTTGCTTCCTCTGCACTCTGGTGTAGCTCAGGGTTCTGTCTTGGGGCCCCTTCTGTTCATTCTTTACGTTAATGACCTTTGCCATTACACAAGCTCTAGAGTGTGTCAAACTTTTATTTTTGCGGACGATATTTTTTTGCTATTCAATTTAGTACTTCATCCATGGTGATATTCGAAAGTGGCATAAATTCATGTCTCGACCGTTTCACAAATTGGGCTAGTCAAAACTTTTTAACTGTTAATGCTTCCAAAACAAAAGCACTAATGTTTAAGGCCTCTAGGCGCACTCTTCCTTCTCCTAATATTTTCTTGGGCCATGATTGTGTTGAGCGGTACCGATCTCTTGGTGTAATCGTTGATACCGAACTTTCATTCTCATACCACATTAATGTACTATCTGGTAGAATATGGGCCTCGCTACTTAGAATTTTCTCATCAAATATGTTTCTGCCTTTTCGGGTTAGGAGACAGTTAGCTCATTCCCTTTTATTGTCTCAGGTTTTATTTGGAATTGAGGTTGTGTCAGGGTCTAATTTGCGGCAGTTGCACAAGTAAGGCTTCATTATTAACGTTATAACTCGGTTTCTTTTTAATGTTCATTTGAGAAATCCTATATCATGCCATGTGCATCGTTTACTAGGCTGTTCCTTCAAGAATTTTGTTGTTTATCGTACCTTTCTTTAATTTTCCTAGTTGGTGAACTCTACTCTAAACCTAGGTATCTGTGCCCATCATTTCGTTTTTGCGTTCTTCTAGAAATGCTCAAATTTTCATTCCTAGAATTAGGAAAAACACTTTCGCTAAGACCTTTGTGGTTCGTATTGCTAGATCTTTGAATTGCCTGCCTTATGAATTGCGTATTTTCTCACATTCAAATAACGTATTTCATTTAAAGCTTTTACAATATTCATCAACTGCTCCTTAAACCAGAAGGATTTATATCTATGCAGTATTCTATCATATTTAAACTGAATGTACAATGGTTGTACTTACAATGGCTTTATAAGATAATTGTTATGCATTGCAGTATGCTGCTTACACACTTTTTCTAGATCAATCTTAAAATTCGGTACATTCTTTTGGTTACGGCGTATTGGGCCTGTAAGTTTTCTATTACGCTTTTATAACTTTTTAGTATTTTGTGGCTGGGGAGCCAAAACGTTGTATTTATTCTAACTTGTTATACGTAATCAATCAATGTCTTGAAATTCAGCATTATTATTAAGGCTTTTTTTTATTATTGTATATAATAATAATAGGCCTTGATTGGCTTTGTAGTACAGAATGGAAACAATAAATAAATAAATACCTCCTCGTTATCTTAGTGGAGGCATCCTCATTCACCGTGCAAAACGTGGAGCCTTCAATCTTCTGGGGGAGAATGCCGTGAAATGTGATGTGCTTGAAAGTCTCCTAGAACCAGACGATTATGGCCAGATAGTAGTAGCCCACTTATGTCAATTGCAAAAGTGATACACTTCCCGGCACTGGCCACATTTTCACGTGGAGGGGGCGATCCTCGTCAAGCTTCTGTAGACGAGCAAGCTCTTTCCGGTCCAAAGGGCCGATCGCAGCGGGAACAGGGCAGCCGTTGGTTATTGAAAGGCGCCATCAAAGTTCCACCCTATGAGATATTCATAGTTATGCCATGCCGGCGATCTTTACTTATGTAAAAGTTTTGGTTAGGGGATTTTAGTGGGGATTTGTTGGGTTTTAGGGAAATATGTGATCCTTTCAAAATAAAAACACATCGAAAATAATTTCACTCATATAAATTTTATTTAATTTTGTATCTTTTGTTATTAAAATATTGCCGGGTGTGTTCTTAGCAGCAAACAAGTACGGTGCAACCGTGTTTTTAGATTTTTTTCCCCTTTCAAAAACGAGCAGCCAAGACTAAAGGAAAATGTTTATTAAACAAATAATCGACTATTGTTATGGGTATTTCGATTTCTCAATATCGGCAATTTTTCATTTATATAACAGGATAAAATGATTTAATAAGCCTAAACATCTTCAAAAAAGAAAACAAATTTAATATTTAACTGAAAAGTAAGTTTAAAACTGATAGAAGGGGAAGAGAAAACAAGTTTTATATGATACTGCGACCGCTCTTTTTCGATTATATGATATTCATATGTATGTATGTGTGTGTATATGATTGTGTGCAAATATTAAATATTGCCTTATTGCATTTGTAAATTAATATAAAATAAATTACACAAAAAATATATATAAAAAAAACGGACATAGTTATTTAAACTTATGTATAAAATGGTACATGTTTTATTGAAACAAATATATACGCCATGAATATACAGAGACGCGATATGTATTTGATAAGAAGTTTATGTTTTTTGTTTTATTATTTCTTATAGTTCATTTGTGCCTCACTTGCATTGTATTCAATTCAATTTATTTTTGTAAAAATTCATGAAGCAATAGAAGTAATAAAATTATAATACATATAAATTAATAAATTATAATACAATCATTAATAAATACTAGTGAAATATTATTGGATTTTTTTTTTATTTTGTTTTAATTTTAAAACTTTTGAAAAAACAAAAACAAAACAAATTTTCTTCGAAGAATAGATTGCACACATAAGTTTATAATTTTTTATTTGTCTTAAAAAACAAATAAAATTTGTTGTGTATAACAAGTAGATAGGTATCTAGCTGAATTTCGTTTCAATTCATAATAAATATAATGGAATGACAAAATATAATATTGTTTTTTTTTTCGATTTTTAAGTAATAATATAATTTTTTTTTAAACACATTTAAATTATTTTTGAAGCGATAGATTGAAGTAAAGTTTTTTTTTAGAATTCAATTTAAATTTATACATTTATATGTCGCTTAAGTTTTAAAGATAGGAAAACATAGACTCTCATGGTGATTTTTAGTAGCTGAATTAGCATATATGTTTCCGTAGAGTTGTTGTAGAAAAATAATAGACAAATATAAATTTCTTATTTCCAAAGCAAATGGATTCACACGCCATAGTATGGCGTGTTCGAGAGAAAGATTCTTTATTTTTATTTAAAGAGCTATCCGAGTTGATGGAGATTATTGGTGAGGTATTAACCGCCAGCTGTATGAAGAGCTTCCCATAAACATATTCTTATCCACCCCTCAAAGGCGCCATTAGACCCATTATGACTATATGATACTTGGCTGAACCGATTTTCTTAAAATTTTCATAGATTGTGTACGAAACATAGGCTATATAATTTTAAGATATCGGGTTGAGGCGGACCCTTCCGCTTACTCCAAAAACGCCACTTATATCCGAAAGTGGTCCGATGGGCACAATAAGGGTATCAAATGGTATTGGAGACCAGAAAACGAATATGGCATTAAATTTTGGGTCCAAGTACCTAGCAGGCCAGGGCGCCCCGGTAGCCGAATTGGTAGCGTGCTTTGATTACCAATGCAGGGGTCGTGGGTTCGATTCCCGCCAGAAGCCTTTGTCTGTCGCTAATGTGGTATCACAATGGACTTAAAATTGTCTAAGTGAGTCTGTAAAGGACTGCCACTCTTACCTAACCTAACCCAATCGAGCGGGCCCCCTCCAACCCCAAAACTTCTCTAAACAGATATATTTGAAGTTCATGTCAATATAGGACTCAAATGAAAAGTATCAGGCAGTAGATTACAAAAATGGCAAAAAACATTAGATCCAAGTAATGGGAGGTCGCCCACCCCCAAATAGGCATATTAGCCGACCATGGCTATATGGGACTCAAATGTAAGGTATTAGGGAGTAGATGACGAATATGACATTAAAATTTGCGTTCAAGTCTAGGTGGCACTTTTCTTCCTAAAGAAACCTCAAATGGGATATTTGACCCATTATGATAATATGGGACTCAAATGGAAGATATTTGGGAGTACAAAACGAATTTGATATCCAATTTTGGAGCCAAGTGTTTTGGGGTAAAAAGCACCCCCTAAACTGAACTTTATTTCTGTTGGGAATAAACAACGAATTTGATATCTATTTTCAGTGCAAAGTGCCGATGGCCGCCCCAGCCCCAAAACTCCCTCCAAACGGTTTATATTTACCGGGCATGGCATGCAGCACGAATTTGATTTCCACATTTGAGTCGAAATGTCTGAAATGCCATCCCTCCCCTAATGAGAACATTGCCCTAAGGAAGAACATTGCCACCAGGATTCGAGAAGTGGCAAATTCTCACACATCAATGAGTGCTTTCCGATTCAAGTATAAACTCAATGATAAGGGACCTTTTTATAGCCGAGTTCGAACGGCGTCCCGCAGGTGTCCTCTTTGGAGAAAATTTTTTAAATGACCATGCATGGCAAAGTACCTCGCAAATGTCGCCAACATTAAGAGGGGATAAACACCGCTTTGTTCGATGTTCTCGCCAGAATTCGATCGCGTTCAGCGTCATAGGATACAATGGAACGAATTCGATATCCGCATTCAGGGCAAAGAGCTCCCACCCTACAGAGTTAAAGAAGGCGCAGCGAAGCGGTCCCGGTTCAGCTAGTCAAAATATAATGATAACGTTAGCTAGATTATGTTGTCAGCCCAACCGAAGACTTTATTAAAAATTCACCTAATGGCACCTAATACAGAAGGCGAAGATCAAAACTTCTATGGAAATACAAGGCGGAGCATGAGAATAACATATCGAAATTAGGTAACAAAATTTTCTAGAAAAGGCGCCGAAGGTGGAGAATCTATCTACGCTCTGTGACAGCCAACTAAGTAAGTAATCAAAAAAAAATCTGCATTAAATGATTGCTCCAATTTGCTTTGGTATAATTCTACAATATATGCATAAATAAGTAGAATAAAAAAATAAGTAAAAAAAAACATTTTTAATAGTAGTATTGCAGTGTGTTTGTGTTTGCCTTTTGCACTTGTTTGCATGTTATGTTACTTTGATTGTATTCCTTTTTCTAACTGCTTCGTGTTAAAAAAGTTATTCGATTTATATATACAAGTTAATAATTTGATATTCTTCTATGCTAAAAAGTGCTGATTGTGTATATTTTTTTATATTCATTTATAGAACCAAATAGACTACTCTAAAGTTCCGTTGTGTATTAAAAAAAAAGAAGTCAGGAAAGAAATACTTTAACCTTGTCTTAATGGCGACCAAAAGAGGACGGATGGTCTTGAGTTAGGTATATAGAAAATTAAACATTATTCTAAATATCCTTTTTCCATATTTTATTGGAACCGGGCCCAAACCTATTTCTTTCCTTTCTTCAAAAGCAAAAAACATGAAACAATAAAAAAATAAATAAAAATAAACAGGTAGAGTTATCGTCTATAGCGTACAAGAGTTTAAAAGGTCTTCGAAGAAAATCTTTTAACAGCATAAGGTTTACATCTAATATCCAAACGGTATTTCCTACAAAATGTTGCCAAGTTATTAAATTTGGAGCTAAATTTCCATTGAATGAAAATTTTGTCAAAATTGTCCAAGAAATTATGTTGGGTTAACATTTTCTATAGAAAAAAGAAAAAAATTTTGAAAAAAAAATCCTAGAGGCATTTCATATAGAAATGAAATTTTGAAAAAATTTCCTATAGAAATGAAATTTTGACCAAATTTCCTATAGAAATGAAATTTTGGAAAAATTACCTATAAAAGTAAAATTTTGACAAAATTGTCTATAGGAATGAAATTGTGACAAAATTGTCTATAGGAATGAAATTGTGACAAAATTGCCTATCTAAGTGAAATTTTGACAAAATTTCCTAAATAAATGAATTTTGACAAAATTTCCTTAGAAATTAAATTTTTAACAAAATTTCCTTTGAAATTAATGTTGACAAAATTTCCTATAGTAATGAAATTTTGACAAAATTTTCTATAGAAGAGAAATATTGACAAAATTTCCTATAGAAAAGAAAAATGAAATTTTGACAATATTTCCTATAGAAATGAAATTTTGACAAAATTTCCCATAAATTTTGACAAAATTTCCCATAAATTTTGACCAAATTTCCCATAGAAGGTAAAATTTGGCAAAATTTCCCATAGAAGTGAAATTTTGATAAAATTCTTTATTGAAGTGAAATTTTGATAAAATTTCCTATAAAAATGAAATTTTGATAAAATTTCCTATAAAATAAATTTTGACAAAATTTCCTAAGAAATGAAATTTTGACAAAATTCCCCATAAAATGAAATTGTGACAAAATTTTCCATATAATTTAAATGTTAAAAAAATTTCCGATAACAATGAAATGTAGACTAAACTGACAAAATTTCCTATATAAAAGGATATTTCGACTTAATTTCTTATAAACCAAGCTTTTGACAAAATTTCCTATAAAAAAAGGAAATTTGTATTAAATTTCCTATTAACTGGGCTTTTGACAAAATTTCCTATAAACATATTATTTTGACAAAACTTGCCAAAGAAATTAAATTGGTTTATTTGACAGTTTAACCCCGTTTACACTGCTATTAAAATCCGGATTTAATGGCTCGATCATCTGTTTTTCCTATATAAAATCAGCTGACGAAGACCTTAAATCTGGATTTAATGAGCAGTGTAAACGGGGTTTTCTATAAAGGAAATCTGTCAAATAAACCTATTAAGTTTTGTGGATAAGGCCGTTAGAAGTTAACCTTCCAAACTCTGACATTTGTTATTGAAAACTCTTGCGCACTATAAGCGATTCATTTTCCTATAAAGATATATAACAGATTTTGTTATTTCACAAAAAACAACAAAACATCAAAGAAAAATAAAAAAGGAGGTGCAAAGATATAACAAGAAAAAAATTCAATAATTTTATCAAAACACTTTCGCATTTTTGTGTTCACTCATTTTTGTAACGCTCAGCGTTTTGAAAACAAAAGAAAAAAAAACTTAAAATTATGTATGGTAGTTGTTGGCGGTGACACTAACACTGCCATTGCTAGAACTAATATTACTCACTCCTAATGCACTCGCACTATCATCACCGCCTATATTTACCACGGTAACACTGCCACTGGTTATATTTGTGGGACTAGTGGTGCGGCTGCGAGTAAACGTATTATTTTGTGAATTCGAACTTTGTGCCATTGTAGCTGCTGATGAGGATGATGGGGTTAGATTTATTGTCGCTGTTGCCGTTGCAGTTGCGTTCGTCGCGATTGCAGTCGTCGTCGTTGTTGATGGTGCAGCCGCTGCTGCTTCTTGTAAAGCTTTTTGTTTGGCCCGTCGATTCTTCTGTCGCGTATGTTCGATTTGGAAGTCCTCAACGCGCAAATTCAATCGCTGCATATGATTTATAATGAAATCTTCATCTAATACATTGTCGGGCGGATTTCGTAATACTTCGAGGGTTTCGCAAAGGCCATTACACTGTTTGCGCACTTTATGGCTATTGAGGGAAGCACCTAAAATCACCAAAGCTACCTTAAAGATGACACGTATGCCTTCGGCCAGAAAACAGTCCCAAACCCTTAAGAGGGTTTCCCAGGGTAAAGTTCTGGTCATGGCACATAAAAACCAATCGGTCATATATAGTAATGGCTCGACACGATGTTTCTGCAAATGGCGATAGACGGGCGGACATGTTTTCTTTAAAAGGCCTTCCAAAATGCCAGCATCATTTTGTAGAACTTCTAAACCAGTTATAAAGTAATCTTCTAAATAACTAAAAAAACAATGAAACGAAAAAAGAAAGCTTTCATTATTAAATGTCATTTAATGTGTATCATCATTGGTATAGCTTCAAAATTTTGAAAACGAAATGTATATATAATGTGGTCTGCTCCATTCAATTTTTGTATTTTAATTATATTTCTAATTATTCACTTACACATCACATACGCTGACAAAAACCCAAAATGCATCTTCAGCTGGCAAATGCATTAGTAGGAAAGCTGCTATTGGTGCTTGGGCTTGACAAAAGCCAACTTTTGGATTATATATTGAATAGGCCTTGAGGACATTAAACAATTCTATTTGACCAACTTTATCCTCATCCAGAAACATTTCGTGAAAGGGGAATTGTCGATGTTTATCCTTTTTGATTTCCTCAATAACATGAGGATTTCCTGGTTTTTCCAGTAATTCTGTATATAAATTTGGGTGTTTCTTTTTTAGCAGATAGGCACCGGATAGAAAGAACCATGCTCGAGGTCTTATGGATTTAGGAATACCTTTTCGACAGCGATCTCTTATCTGGAAAAGAATAATTGAAATAAATAATGATAATAAATTTGAATATGATTAGCAGCGATAAAATGTCTATAGCGCCATCTATATGTGAGAGTGCAAACAAGTAAATTATATCTAGACATTAAAGCAAATTAAATCCAAATTGGTTTGTGATATGGCTAACGGACATAAAATTGAAGTAGATGATAAAGATTTATTGTTGTTGTGGTTTTAACAGTGATTCCTGTTTTTATACATTATTCGTCAGCTAACTGCCAAAATCACCGTAGCTCAGATGTTAACATGTCCAGCGGGGGTTATACCCTCCTAACGCTACCTGAGGGTAGGGTGTAGACCAATGGTCGGATTTCGGTTCTGCCATGTCCGGCTATTGAAGTCAAAAACAATTCGAACGAGGAAGCTAAGAGTAAGAGATTAATCTGCACAACTTCGTGGCATCGGATGAACTTCTTCTTGAACTTTCTAACTCCTCGGTAGACATTGCATTGATTCAGGACCTCACATCGTGAGAAATTGAGTCTCTGTATTGAACAATGCGAGGTACAATATCTTTACTCCGTCTATGGATGAAAAGGTGAGGACACGAATTGTAGGAAAGAAGAGCTTGAATCTAATTACAACAATGGCGATCTGAAGACAGTCAGGTTGGAGCGGGAGAACTACATCCCCCTGCTCATTTCATCTGTATACCTGCCTTATGAGGAAACGGACCCGCCGAATGAGGCGGTGAGAAAACTTCGGCGCGAAAATAGCCGTGCACTGATCTTGGGTTGGAGGAGGAGTTTGAATATCAATAATAAAAGGTGAGTCGATTTATGATTTTATCCTAGATTCTGGCCTGAGTTTTGCGCAAAGTTGGGGATATATCAACTTTTCAAATTAGGAACTGGTAATAGATCGGAGGTGATAGACATAACTCTGAAGAGTCTGATTTTATTTTGAGGGTGTGTATCAGATCATAGATAAATCTACCTGAATTTGTTTTTGCCGACGGACAGGAATCCTAGGAAAACTAACTGGGATTGCTATGCAAAGTGCCGATGTAAATCTTCAAGCCATTAGCTCTGTGCTTCATGGTACAAGGGATCTTAACTTGGCGGCGAACGCGTTGCCAGGAGCCGTGGTGAGCAGCTTTGAGGAGAAATACCTTCTCATTTCCTGGGTTAATGATGTCGCAGCCTGTTTGATGGAATAGGTATAAACTCTGGGATTGCGACGCCGATGGTGAACCCTGCTTTGAGTTGGCTGTTGGGATGGTGAATTCCTACTGTGACGAACGTGCTGACTCGGTGTGGGCTTTCGTTGTAGGCTGCTGGGTTGCTGCGGAAGCGTTACCATGGATTGTTGGTGGGAGTCCTGATCGGCCGCTGCGATGCCAGGTCGCTGAAAAGGCGAAGGGCTCGGGAAGATGGGGATTTATGCAGGGTCTGTGAGCATGAGGAGTTGGAGACGAATATGCATCTGCTTTGCCAATGACGGCGATGATGGGGAGAAGGCGTAGGATTATGAGTGAGCACCTATTCTCTTAACTAAGCTCTGTACAGTCTCTCGACCCCAGTGTCATTCTAGAAAACTGCACGGATCTGGAATGACTGACGGGGTGGTCCTCTAGTCGGTGAGATTTCTTTGGTCTCTATGTCGGCATTTTAGTTTATATTCATATTTTTCTAACAGATTTCGTTTTTCTCGTCTCACTTATTTTTTTTTTATTAAAGGACGAGCACAATGGGCAGAGGTGTCCGGTGAAGTGGATGACAACTGCGGTTTTCAGGCGCCAGACGCGTGTTTTTTTGCCTTACCCCTCAGAATGCTGGCGACATTTGTGAGATACTATGCCATATGAAAATATC